>NC_056731.1:755791218-755881218 GCF_019279795.1 Protopterus annectens
TCCCAGGGTCTGTAGTCACTCCTCCTTTGTTGAGAGGGATGACTGTAGCAGTGCAACATTCAGTAGGGACAAAGCCTGAGGTAAGGGTGTGATTGAACAGGGCACACAGGTGAGGTGCCAGTTCATTCTGTAGTTCATGTAGAACACAGCCAGGGATATTGTCAGGTCTCATAGAAGCTGTATTCTTGGCCTTGGACAGTGCTGTTTTAACCTGTACAGCAGTAATACTGGATGCCTGGCAATCTACTGGTATTGTGATTGGTCCTTTGGTGAGGGTAAGAGGGGTAAAGTTGGCACTGAATCTGTTGGCCAGTATATTGGCAATATCTGTTGGCTCAGTATAGGAGGTGCCATTGTGCAACAGCTCAGAGCAAATCTGGGTATTGCCATGGACATTCTTTACATAACTATAGATGATCTTGTGGTTGTCTTTACTATCTGCTGCAATTGTGTTTTCATAGCTAGCTTTAGAGGATTTGATGAGGGATCTCAACTTTTTGTTAAGGCTGATAAGGGAGTTTTTCCAGTCTTAGGACTTCACCCTATTTTTCATCAGTTTCCTCTTTCTGTTGTAGAGTTTGTTTATGGCAGGGGACCACCGGGTTGGCTTCTATTTTTGGAGGAGAGCATCTTGGTTCTATTGGGTATGATGAGATCCATGCATTTGTGTACGTGTTCATACAGGGCATTAGTGTAGGATTCGGCAGTCATGCAGCTGTTCTCCAATTGCATGGGTGCCATGAAGTTAGCCACCTCTGTTTTTAGGACCCCAAAGTTAGCTTTGAAGAAGTTTTTCATGGTGGTTACATTTGCGAGGGGTGGGAGGGATGTGAATTTCCAAGGTGATTAGTTTGTGGTCGGATCTAATCAGGGAGGGGTTGACTATTGGTACAGAGCAACAGTCACCCATGTTAGTAATGACCAGGTCAAGGATGTCGCTACCTCTAGTGGGGGTAAGAATGAGCTGGTCCAGGGCATTGGAATTAATGAATTCCAGGATACATTGGGCAAGTGCATTAGTACATGAGTAGTTTCCCAGTTAATGGAGGGGTAGTTGAAGTTGCCCAGTATGAGAGTGTTAGGTTTGACCCTAATATTCTTCAGGGTGCTTAGGAATGTGGAGTGAGAGTCTTGGATCATGGTTAGGGACCTATAGCAGTCTATGACCTGAATCGCTGTCTTACCCAATGTTAGCTGCACCTGAAGTATCTCTGATGCTTCATGTTGGGCTACCAGTCTGGCGGTGTGTGCATCCTTTATGAATATGGAAACACCACTGCCTTTGGAGCGTCGGTCCAAGTTCTGGGGCCGAAAGGTATGGAATGAGTTATATCCTGGTAGTGCAGAGGTGCTATCTGCTGCCTTGAACCAGGTCTCTGTTACAGCACAAATGTCGATGTTCTCCATTTTAAGGAGTGCTTCGAGCGAGTGCATTTTGAGATTTAGACTTCTGTCATTGAGCAGCATGACCCTCAGATTGCATTTGTTTGTAACTGTTATGGTGGTAATTTGATCTTTGGAACACCACCTAAAAAGGCATTATAGGGGTGGCAAGAGCCTTGGCCAGTATCTGGAAGCTTAGGGGTGACAGATGCAGGCCATTTCTGGCAAAAGCATCTAGGTCTATCAATCATGGCATCCCAGGCAGACAGATACTAGATCCCCTTAGAATGACACCAGAAACATAGTCAATTGTTGAAATTAATAATTTTCTGCTTGTACTGTGGTATCATTCTGGGGGATGGTAGGAGGCTGCTCAGGGATAGGGTCATACCTGTCTGGGCTACATAATCGGAGAGCTCCTCCGTGTCTCTTTTCATGTAGTCCAGGGAGGTACATCTCAGGTCATTCACACCTACATGTACAATGACACAGTCATATTTATACCTGTTGTTGACGGACCTGAGTGCATGTGTCATGTTGCAGATCCTGGCACCTGACAGGCAGCTGACTGTTACTTTCTCCTTATTCAACCTAGTGAGTGGGACATCAGTATGCCTCACTATCGAGTCACCTATGACTAGTGTGTTTGGAATGCTGTTTTGCCTTAGAGCTTTGACTGAGTGGCACACTGTTTAGGAGAGTTATGGGTCTCATGATTAGTGTCGTGTTGTGGTGGCCGAGTGCGTTTCTGCCTTGGAAGTCTCTGCTGTTTGTGTAGATTTTTATTGAGAGCCTCTGAAAAGGTGGGTGTGTGCTTTGTGTTTTTATGTGAAGGCAGTGCTGGTGTGTGTTCTGGAGGGCTATGTGTTCCATGTGGTGTGGTGCAAGTGTTGACCTTCTCCTCTTGACCAGCTATTCCGGTTTTGGCTGCAGAGTGCATGGCTTCCAATTTGGATATATAAGTGCATCTCTTGCAATTATGAGTTTTGGGAGGTAAGAGGAGAGTGTTGTCAGTGTACATGAGGCAGTTGCTACATTGCCTAAGGATTCCCAAGCTCACCAGGCTAATAGGAGAAAGCACAGGGAACTGACCTTTCGGCATGCCTGGAGGGGTGGG
Source organism: Protopterus annectens (assembly GCF_019279795.1). NCBI lineage: Eukaryota > Metazoa > Chordata > Ceratodontiformes > Protopteridae > Protopterus > Protopterus annectens. The sequence continues at coordinate 755,793,719 of NC_056731.1, forward strand.
CATTAATAATAAGTACTGGAGCTGTTTCCTTGTAGAACATTTATTGCTGGTAGCACTGTTGTGTGCTACAATAATTGCTACAAGAAGTCTGGTAAGACTAATAAGCTAGTAAAAGTTCAGGAGAGCAGAGAACTAGTAGATCTAAGGGAAAAATTGAAGACCACCACTCAGAAGCTTACAAAAAGTCCTGGATACAGCAAATATGTGTCTGGACTACACTAGTTCCAGGAAAGGCAGGAAACAGTTTTTTTTTTGTTTTAGTAGAAAGTGAAGAAACAGAAGATAATGAGATAATTCAATATGTAGAAGCTAAAGGGGTGTGCCTTTGCTAGGTTCTCACTATTAACAGTAGAATGAGCTGATGTAATGTGACTTGGGGGGGGTGTGTGTCCAGTACAAGTTTTATACCAGAGGCAGAGTGCAGACGATAAATGAGAATAATCTCTTATCTTTTCTCAAAATCACAGCTGGCAGTAGGTCAGTCTCTCTAAAGCAGCTTGAGCAACAGGTATATCTGATTTAAAACACTGGCAATTTAAGGAGCAGAAACAGAAACCAGACCAGTTATCTGAACAATAACAGATGCAGAAATGCCCTAGCTAGATTAAACCAGTTCTGTAAACTTTCTCTCGCTAAGAAAACAGATAGGTCTCTAGACAAAGGATTCAACTACAAACTGAGGTCAACACTAACAGATATTCATCTGTATCACACAAGAAGAAGGAGAGTAAAAAACAGTTGTACAGATTACAGAGATATTAAATAAAAATTTCAGATGATAAAAGAGAATAAACTCTTATATTTTTTCAATATCACAGCTGACAGTATGTCAGTCTCTCTGCAGCAGCTTGAGCAACAGGTTTATTTGATTTAAAACACTGGCTATTTAAGGCACAGAAACAGAAACCAGACCAAATTATCCAAAGAATAGCAGATGCAGGAATGCCCTGGCTAGATTAAACCAGTCTGTACACTTTATCTCACTAAAAAAACAGATAGGCCTCTAGAGAAAGGATTTCACTACAAACTGAGGTCAACACTAACAGATATTCAGTTGTATCACACAATAAGACGGTGAGTAAAAAACAGTTGTACAGATTACAGAGATATTAAATCAAAAGTGCAGACAATAAATGAGAATAAATTCTTAACTTATCTAAATATCACAGCTGGCAGTAGGTCAGTCTATCTGCAGCAGCTTGAGCAACAGGTATAGCTGATTTAAAACACTGAAACAGAAACCAGACCAGTTATCCAATGAATAACAGATGGAGGAATGCCCTGGCTAGATTACACCAGTTCTGTTCACCTTCTCTCACTAAGAAAACCGATAGGTCTCTAGATAAATTACTGCACTACAAACTTAGGTCAACACTAACAGATATTCAGCTGTATCACACAACAAGGAGAGTAAAAAACAGTTGTACAGATTACAGAGATATTAAATCAAAAGTGCAGGTGATAAATGAGAATAAACTCTTATCTTTTCTCAATATCACAGCTGGCAGTAGGTCAGTCCCTCTGCAGCAGCTTGAGCAACAGGTATATCTGATTTAACACACTAGCTATTTAAGGAACAGAAACAGAAACCAGACCAATTATCCAAACAATAACAGATGCAGGAATGCCCTGGCTAGATTAAATCAGTTCTGTTCACTTTCTCTCACCAAGAAAACAGACAGGCCTCCCTCCAGACAAAGGATTTTACTACAAACTGAGGTCAACACTAACAGATATTCAGCTTTATCACACAACAAGAAGGAGAGTAAAAAAACAGTTGTACAGATTACAGAGATATTAAATCAAAAGTGCAGACGATAAATGAGAATAAATTCTTATCTTTTCTCAATATTGCAGCTGGCAGTATGTTAGCATCTCTGCACCATCTTGAGCAATAGGTATATCTGATTTAAAACACTGGCTATTTAAGGCACAAAAACAGAAACTAGGCCAATTATCCAAACAATAACAGATGCAGGAATGCCATGGCTAGATTAAACCAGTTCTGTTCACCTTCTCTCACTAAGAAAACAGATAGGCCTCTAGACAAAGGATTTCACTACAAACTGAGGTCAATACTAACAAGTTTCAGCTGTACCACACAACAAGAAGGAGAGTAAAAACAGTTGTACAGATTACAGAGATATTAAATCAAAAGTGCAGATGATAAATGAGAATAAACTCTTCTCTTTTCTCAATATCACAGCTGGCAGAAGGTCAGTCTCTCTGCAGCAGCCTGAGCAACAGGTATATCTGATTTAAAACACTGACTATCTAAGGTACAGAACAGAAACCAGACCAATTATCCAAACAATAACAGATGCAGGAATGCCATGGCTAGATTAAACCAGTTCTGTTCACCTTCTCTCACTAAGAAAACAGATAGGCCTCTAGACAAAGGATTTCACTACAAACTGAGGTCAATACTAACAAGTTTCAGCTGTATCACACAAGAAAGAGAGTAAAAACAGTTGTACAGATTACAGAGATATTAAATCAAAAGTGCAGATGATAAATGAGAATAAACTCTTCTCTTTTCTCAATATCACAACTGGCAGTAGGTCAGTCTCTCTGCAGCAGCTTGACCAACAAATATATCTGATTTAAAACACAGGTAACTGCTGTGTACTTTTCTTCTGCCTTTAAAACATATTTAAAATAACAATAATATACTGTTTTACAAAAGCATTGCTTAGAACAGAGCAGAATGGTATCTCTGTCGCCTGAAAAAGGTGCTGCAAATGAAACTGTAAAGCTATATTATTATCTTTGTTTGCTTGGATGGGGGGGGGGGCATGGATGCCCATAAGGGATTTTGAAGAAATTACAAAGTTAGACATTTTTGGAAGGATGCAGGACTCTATCGGTAAGTAACACTATATAGCAGACATGTATACTTGATGTTTTCCAATTATTTGCTGTGGTGCACTTATTCCAGGAAGAAGTGTTCCCACAGAAAAAAAAATGTCTTCTCACATATGATATTCACATGCACAGCCTCTGATGAATTATCTGGTCAGCTAGAATATAAGATGTTTGTTGAGATAAATTACTCCACCTTTCTTGCAGCGGTCTCACTTATAGTAGGGAGACAGCTACTGTGAACAAGCTGATAATAAGAATCATGACTGCACACTGAAATATAGAGGTAGCAGTGTGTTTATCTTGCAATGGGAACTGATCTTATTATTGCACGTTTTTGATGGAGGAGAGAGGAATAGTATTAAATCACTGGCTACATTTAGGTAAGAATTGTAGACGTGAAGTCCTTCATATAGCTTTATTGACCTTTTCTATGAAGAAAACAAGATAAAAGCAAGATCTTGTCTGTCCTTATTAAATAGCTCTACAATACGTTGTTCTGTGGCTTTACAGATAAGACTAGTGAGACTGATGGCCTACAATTACCTGGATCAGTGGAAGGGCCACCCTTGAGGTATTTCTCCATTTTTCAGGTTCAATAGCCTATTGGGAGACTTTCACTGAATATGTTTAAGAGAGGTTTACAATTGCTAGTATGTCTTTTGTCCTGATTTAGTCATTATTTTGTTGTTTTAGAGAGGGTGGTTGAGACTTGGATGATGTTGATGAGAGGGTGCTTGGCATGAGCTGGTATGGGAGTGATCAAGGATATAGTAGGTGGAGTAAAATTACAGTTGAATTTATTTGCCAAAATGGTAGCTTTGGATTCTGAGTCTTTGTGGTTAGCACCATTTTACAAGAGCTGGTTGCATGGAAGGGTATTATTGTGAAGATTGCTTACAAAAGTTAAGAAAAAAGGCCTTAAGTTTGTCTTTATTGTTGGAGGCTGTCTTGTGATCATAGGCAGCCTTCCTACTTCTCGTATTATTTTTGACTTCCTTACTAATCTAGTCAAATGCTGTTTTTATGCTTTGGGAGAGAGCAAGAATTATATAAAACTAGGAAATTAATGCTTCTTGTTATGTAATTTGTTGATTCTGTTATTCCACTGGATTAGATGTTTTATGAATGTATTGTTTTTTATGTCAGAATGGGATAGTTTTCTCTTTATATGCTGATTTATCAGGAGGGCAATAGTTTATGTCTCATTTTTTTTTCATTACTTAAAGTCTCATATTTTCTTCAAAAAAAACTTGCAGTGTGGATGTTTATTAGTCTGGTGGTGGCATTGTCATCTATTGGATTTAATACATTCTCCAAAGTAAGGCCAATTGGAGTAAAGGGATTTTTTTTCTTGCCTGAACAGGTGCAAGAAGTCAGAGAAGTATTACAGGTGTTCAGAAGCATTTTACAGGTTAGTCAGGGATCATGCAGGTGACACAACATCTTTTTGACCACATGAATCCATGGAAATATAAGGCAGACTCACTAAAGGGTATCCAAAAAGGTAAGACACTTTATGAGGAACAAGCTATGGGAGACAATGAATACTGGAATTATCCAAGAAGTTGTAGTACCTGGTTTTCACTAGTGGTGTTAATTCCTAAAATAGTTGTGAGCCTCATATTGCTAAAACCACAATTGCTTTTTTTATTTGGAAGAGGATTTGTTTGAAAAAATTTTCCAGGCTTTAGAATTATATGGCTAGAATTCCTAAAGCTTTTATGGTTATTTTGATGACTAGAATGTAGATTTCTATAATATATTTTCTTGTCATTACTCATCATTTATTTACTTAGTTCTTTAGACTTCTACAGTGTTGCAAGTTCTTTGAGGTTTGATCTGATTATCATATTTTTCATGCCTCATCTCTATGATACATACTCTATTTTTTCTTTTTTTATGTCCTATCCAGGGGCAGGTGAGTGTCTTACTTGCTTTTTACATAATGGGACAAGTCTGTTAAAAATGCTTTATTGAATGATTTTGCAACATCTAATGGTAAGACGTTAAGTGGAGTCCAACTGACACTACCTAAAAAGTAAATTAAATGTACCTTCATTGAACTGATGTTGCATACCTCTATTTGTATTTGAGATCAAGACTTGCTCCTTTGCACTGCCTCCCATACTGAGATCTTCAACACTATTCATTCAGAATCTACAATCCTGACCTCCTTTAATGTATGAGAAAAGCTCTTCCAAAAGTGGAAGCTCTCAAACTGGAGTCTCTGCTAGTTAGTTCTAACATACACTCAGTACATTCTTCAATTTTTTTGGGTCTGTCCTACCACAGTTACAGTCATCTAACTCAACAAGTTCTGAATATTTCTTGAACTGATGAAGCATTTACAAAGTTGATTACTGATGTTTGGCCCATGGTGACCTACTACCAAGTAGATTTATGAGAAGCATTATGTGCAGATGTGGTGTTTGTTAAGGACAATCCCTGATTAGTGTAGAAGTCCAGTAGTAATTCTGAATTTCAGTTTAGATTTGGTAAGCCATTTCTCTAAGTTATTCCCCTTGAGGCCTCTCAGTCATTCTCCATGCAATTTCTGAAGCCTATTAGTAGTAGTACTACAGAGCTAACAGGTGTACCCTATCAAGCACTGTTTTCATGGTCTTCTAGAATCTTAAACAGTAAGGTAAGACTAACTATAAATAGCTGATAATTGTCAGCCTCCTGCTCAATGTCTGGCTCCTTCCCTAGCAATGATGCGTCGAGTCACATTCCATTGTCAGGATCTAGTCCATCTTAAGCCATTCTTCCCTGACTATCACTTGTTCAGTACTGCAATACTTGCCCATCCTTTGCTCCATGTGACATTTCTGAGGTAAGCACAACTGGGCAACATAAGTCATTAAGGCACCATGTGTTTGTAAGTGAACACAATGCCACCGAACGTGTATCAAAGAGTGGTTCCCAGTATCCCTGATCTGAATGAAGCTCTTGTATGTTTTCAAAGAAATGTCAATGGCTGTCATTCTGTGGTTCATTTATTTGTCTAATCCATCATCTTAGAACACTTTGACAAACCTGCCACTAATGAATGCGCAGAGTTTCAGAATCACAGGGGCATGCAAACACTCCCACCACAGGAACCTACAGAATGTAACACTGCTGCTGATGTTTTAGTGTGGAGATGACTTTGTAGTGTACCACACAGACTGTGTTCCTGCACTACACAATTTAACATAGTGCTGTAGATGTTTTATTGTGTAGGTGACTTTGAAGTGTATACAGCCCTTTCACTCTAGTTTACTGCATTCCAGCTTTATGCATTATGAGCTCTGTCTTTGAATCTGACATGTTAGTGTTGCCATTTATTTTCTGTAGCAGTGCCTGATCCAGACTTTAAAATTCTCCTTCTTTGCTATCCTTTTCATCAGATAACTTTATTTGATGGCAGAGACTGTATCATAACTGAGTGGGTGGCCATGATGGTGAAGCAGTTAACGTTGCAGCCTTACAGCAAGAGGCTCTCTGGTTTGATCCTCAGCTGGGGTGCCTTCTGTGCGGAGTCTGCATGTCCTCCCTGTGGTCGCATGGGTTTCCTCTGGATGCTCTGCTTTCCTCCTACATACCAAAGACATGCTGTAGGTGGATTGGACACTCTAAATTGGCCCTAGGCATGAGTGTGTGTCTGTGTGTGCCTTCTGTGGAAGGTTGGGCACCGGGCTGGCAACTCGACATCATAAAACTCCACTGCCAATCATGAGCGGACAGATGATCCACTGTGGCGACCCCTAACTGGGTAAAGCCAAAAGAAGAAGAAGACTGTATCATAACTGAATCTCAAGCTGCAGAGCATGTGGGTTTTCAGCAGGACAATGAAAACTCATTCTAACAGTTTAACTAGTAAGAATGTCCAGTTAATATATAATAAAGTGACTGTGCTATGGCCAAGATTTTTTTTGTATTTTGGAAGTGTAGCAAATAAATGTGAAAACAAAAAAAAAGACTACATCAAAGCTATATCATAGGTTCATAGGTTCATAGGTAGGTACTAGGTTATCTGCCTGAGGGCATTTATAAGCCTAGCCAGAGTGTGTCTGCTTTCACCGCCCCATTGATTAATTAACTGATCCTCTGTCAAGCAGAGCCAATGAAGTGATCCCAGGGGTGTATTTTCTGTTACCCATCTACTCATCAAGGTTTCTCTTGAAGAGTGTTAGTGTGGGGCTCTGCCTGATATAATTTGGAATTTTGTTCCAAAGCATGGGGAGTCTCTGTGACAGGATTCTATCCCTCCAGCATGTTCTATTTATTGTTGTGGTGAGGTTTAACTCACTAGAGCACATGGCTCGCAGTGACTTGGATTTCTTTAGGTGGAGCATGTCCATCATTTCGGAGTTGGACATGGCTTTGTAAGTCAGGCAGAGATCACCTATGAGTAAGCGATATGCCACTGAGTACAGCCGGAGTTTTTTCAGTCGGGCTGCATAGGACATATGTTTGAGACCAGTAATCCTCTTGATGAGGTACTTTTGTGGTATTTCCAGCTTTTGGAAGTGTCTTGCGAGGTGCATCCCAAATGGGGCATTGTACTCTATGATGGGTCTAATGAGTGATGAGTAGAGGGGCACTATAACCTCTTTATTTCTAGATGTGAATCCTTTAGTATTAGATGGGCCACATAGAGGGATTTCCTAACTACTTTGGCAATATGATTGTCAAAGGAGAGATTACTATCTACCTGGGTCCCCACATCTCTTATTACCTCTTCTGTATTAAGGGGGCTGCCACCTATGTGGTAATTCGTGGGTGTTTTGTTTTTCCCAAATGGGATGACTATGCATTTTTTGGCATTTAGCTTGAGGCCATGACTTTGACACCAGGTGTCCATCTCAGTAAGGCCCTTTTGGAGGATGTCCATGTCAGCTGGAGAGTCAGTTATGGCTCCCAGTTTGCAGTCATCGGCGAACTTGGTTAGCCATAGTCCTCCTGTGTTTGCCTGTATTTCTGAGATGTATATGCCGAACAGTAGGTGTCCCAGGACTGAGCCTTGTGGGACACCAAATGTGACTGGTTTAGAGTCGGACCTGGAGCCCACTATTCTTATCGTGTGAGTTCTGCCTGTAAGCCAGTTGGCAACCCATCTCATGATGTAGGGGTTTATGTTCTGGCTGGTAAGTTTTTCTGTAATACCCGAGTGGGGAATGGTGTTGAAAGCCTTGGCGAGGTCAAGGTAGGCTGTGTGAACCAACTTTCCCTCGTCTATGGCCTTGGTGACTGTCTCGAAGAAGTCAACCAGGTTTAGTAGGCATGATCTGCCCTTAACAAAGGCAAACTGGGTCGGGTCAAGTGTTTGGAGGTTCCCAATTTCTTTGTTAATGAGTTCCATGATGATGCGCTTCATAGCCTTGTAGACCAGGCTAGTCAGGCTTATGGGGTGATAGTTACCAGGGTCAGTTGTGGCCCCTCCTTTGTGAAGAGGAATAACCGTTGCTGTGCACCATTCTATGGGCACATAGCCTGTGGAGAGGCTGAGGTTGAACAGCGAGTTTAGGTGGGGGGTTAGTTCGTTCTGTAGTTCGTGCAAGACGCAGCCTGGGACACCATCTGATCCCAATGATGCTGTGTTTTTGGCTTTTGAAAGGGCTGCTTTCACCTGTGCATCTGTGATTTTTGGGACACTACACTTTTCCGGTATTATTGTGGGCCCTTTTGGAGGTGAAAGGGGGTGAAGTTTGCACTGCATCTATCTGCCAGGATGTTGGCAATATCAGTAGGTTCCATATATTTTGTGCTATTTTACACTAGTTCAGTGCATATCTGCGAGTTGCCACTTAGATTCTTAACATAGCTAAAGAAGGCTTTGTGGTTATCTTTTGAATCCTTGGCTATTTTTCTTTCGAATTTAACCTTGGATGATTTCATGAGGGACCTCAGTTTCTTACTGATACTGATCAGGGATGTCTTTCCTTCTTGGGATTTGCTTTTTTTTCTGAACTAGTTTCCTCCTTCTGTTGTATAGCCTGTTTATTGCAGGGGTCCACCAAACTGGTTTCCTTCTCTTAGAAGAGTGAGTCTTGGTTTTGCTAGGGGTGGCATGATCCATGCATCCTTGTAGGTGCTCATAGAGTGCATTTGTAAAGGTTTCTGCATCTTGGGCAACATTATCCTTTAGCGTGGGGGCTGTGAAGCTTACCACCTCTGTCTTAAGTAAGGTGAAGTTTGCTTTAGAAAAGTTTTTTACTGTGGTTTCCTTAGTTGGGGGTGGTGGTGGGGTGTGGGCATCCAGACTGATTAGTTTATGGTGTGATCTAATGACGAGTTGACCTCCAGTGTGGAACACCTGTCGCCCATGTTGGTGATGACCAGGTCCAATATGTTTTCACCTCTGGTAGGGGAGTTCACCAGCTGATCCAGGGTGTTTGAGTTGATGAATTCCAGGAAGCGCTGGGCCTGGGAATTTGTACTCGAGTAGTTTTCCCAGTGAATGGTAGGGTAATTGAAATCACCCAATATCAGGGTGTTTGGTAGGACCTTCATGTTTTCCAGTGTCTCCAGAAAGGTGGAGTGGTGGTCCTGGGTCATGGAGGGTGATCTGTAGCAGGCCACAATTTGCACTGCAGATTTGTCCAATGTTAGTTGCACATGGATGATCTCAGTGGTATCATGCTGCTCCATTAACCTGGAGGTGTAGGTATCCTTGATGAATATGGATACACCCCCTCCTTTTGTGTTTCAGTCCGTATTCTGTGGCCGAAATGTGTGGTATGAGTTGTAGCCCGGTAGTGCTGCGGTGCTGTCTGGAGCCTTGAACCAGGTTTCAGTTACTGCACAGATTTCGACATTCTCCATACTGATGAGTGCTTTGAGCATGTGCATTTTGAAATTTAAACTCCTGGTGTTGAGTAGCTTAACCCTCACTTTTTTGTTAATTGTGCTGTTTACAGGGGTGGGTTTGACTTTTGAGCCTTTCCTAAAAAAGGCACTATGGGGGCAGCAAGAGCCTTGGCCAGTATTTGAAAGTCTAGGGGTGACAGGTGCAAGCCATCTCTTGTGAAGCAATGCTGCTTGTCGAGCATGTCATCCCAGGCTAACAGACACTGGATCCCCTTTGAATGACACCAGAAGCTTAGCCAATTGTTGAAATTGATCATTTTTTCTTTATACTGAGGTATCATTCTTGGTGAGGGCAGGATGCTACTCAGGGTCAGGGTCATACCAGCCCGGGCTACATGATCAGGGAGCTCTTCCATGTCTTTTTTCATATAGTCCAGGGAGGTACATCTCAGGTCATTCACACCAACATGATGACAGAGTCATATTTGTACTTGTTCTGGAGTGACCTGAGTGCTTGTGTTATGTGGCGGATTCTGGCTCCTGACAGGCAGCTAACAGTAATCTTCTGCCTGTCCAGTCTAGTGAGTGGGATGTCAGTGTGCCTGACTATAGAGTCACCTATTACTAGTGTGTAAGGTATGTTATTTCGCCTTAAGGGCTCTGATTGTGTGGCACACTGATTTTGTGTTTTATGTGTTGTCTGGTTTGTGACGGGAAGTGCAGGTTGTTTGGGTGTGCTTTGGAGGTCTCTGATGCTTTTGCAGGTTTTTATATAGAGCCTCCAAGTATGCCTTTGTGTATTTATGTGAATCTTTTGCCAATGCTGTTTTAGTAGGCCTGTGTGTGGCTCGAGTTGTGGTGCAAGTGTTAACCTTCTCCTCTTGACTGTCTGTTCCAATCTTGGGTAGAGACAGCTTAGCTTCCAGTTTGGCTGTATAATTGCATCTCTCGCATAAGTTAGTGTTTTGTGGTAGGAGGAGAGGGTTGTCTGTGTACATGAGGCAGTTGTAACATTGCCTCAGGATACCTAGATTCACCAGCTGGACTGGAGAGTGCACCTGACGTTGCCCTTTGGTCATGCCTGAATAGTAGGGTAAGCTGCTTAGTTGCTTGGTTGTTGAGGGGTGAATAAAGAGTCTTGCCCTGCTGGGCAATCAGTGACGGGGTATATTAGTGCTTGCTATTAGGTCTGAGCAAGTGCTGGGCTGTAAGATGCTTTTTGAGTGCTTAGGTTGAGAGTCAGACTAGTTTCAAGGGAAAAACTGAAGAGGAGACTTAGTTGAGCCGGGAATAATTTAACAGTAGCTAACTGGCACTGCCAGGTGTGCAAAACTGTGCAAACGTGGGTTTTATAGTAGGGAAATGAAAGAGATAGAAATTAGCCCAAAATGGCCAATACACTACTAACTTCTGGGCTGGAACCACTCCTCCAGGGACAGATAGGTTGCTCAAAGCACCCCTCTCTCACAGGTGAACAGAAAAACTTCCTTCTATCCAAGTAAGGTATGGGAAACTCTGAAACTAGAATCACAGCCCTGAATTCAGCACTAGCCTGAAAACTGGACTATACTAGCTTAGAAAGGCAGGAAACGTGGATTTTTTATTTTGTTTTTTTTGTTTGTTTTTTTTGAAAAGATAAGGCAAAAACAGTAGAAAATGCACTCAAAACAGCTCTAAATGACTACAAACGATCAGAAAAGGCTATCACACTTTAGTGTGTAGCCCACAACAGTTAAACAAATTATTTAAACAAAAAGCAACTTTTTAAAAGTGCAGGCAGTCAAATAAGTACAATATGTGAAAAAAGCAAGTTTTTAAATCACAATAAACACTGGAAAATCTGTGTTTAGGTGGAAAACATTTAAGTACAGCAAGAAAGTACAGAAAACTGATACTTAATCACTCCAAGGTCTCTCTCCTAAGCTAGAAGGCTTGTATCAGTTTAAGGCTTTCTAGTGCTACCAGTAGATTATTTACAGGAAAGATGGGAAACAAGCGCAGATGTGGTCTTTTAAACCAGAAAGTTGAAAGAGACGGACAAACTGTCCAAATGGTCAATAAACTACAGTTTCTGGGCCAAGAACCGCTCCTCTCGTGGTAGACAGGCTACCTAGTGCTTACCACTTCCACTAATAAGCTAGAAGTCTTTCCTCCAACACAGAAAGGCTTGCGGGGCTCAGAAGCTTACCAACAGTCCTGGATACAGAAATTCTGTATCTGGACTAGGTTAGTTACAGGAAAGGTGGGAAACAAGCGCAGATGTGGTCTTTTAAACCAGAAAGTTGAAAGAGACGGACAAACTGCCCAAACGGCCAATAGCTACAATTTCTGGGCCAGGAACCACTCCTCTTGTGGTAGATAGGCAACCTAATGCTTACCACTCCCACTGATAAGCTAGAAGGCTTCCCTCCAACACAGGAAGGCTTGGGGGGCTCAGAAGCTTACAAAGAGTCTTAGAATACAATAAATCTGTGCCTGGACTAGACTAGTTACAGGAAAGGTAGGGAACAAGTACAAACGTAGGCTTTTAAGCCAGCAATTTGAAAGAGATGGAAAACTACCCAAACAGCCAAATAAACTACAATTTATGGGCCAAAACTCACTCTTCCCATGGAGGATAGGCTACCTAGTGCTTACCACTTCCACTGATAAGCTAGAAGGCTTTCCTCCAACACAGAAAATATTGGGGGCTCAGAAGCTTACTAACAATCCTGGATACAGCAACTCTGTAACCGGACTAGGCTAGTTATAGGAAAGGTGGGAAACAGGCACAAGTGCGGCTTTCAAACCAGAAAGTTGAAAGAGATGGAAAAACTGCCCAAACTGCCAATGAACTACAATTACAGGGCCAGAACCCACTCTTCCTGTGGTAGATAGGCTACCTAGTGCTTACCACTCCAACTGATAAGCTAGAAGGCTTCCCTCCAACACAGAAAGGCTTGGGGGGCTCAGAAGCCTACCAACAGTCCTGGATACAGCAAGTCTGTATCTGGACTTGACTAGTTACAGGAAAAGCAGGAAACAAGCTTAGAATTTTTTTTTTGTCACAGAAAAGCAGCTAAAACAGCAATAAATACAATTCAAATTGTAGTGCAGGCCAGCACACCTGAGCGTGTAGCAATACTATGGCAAATACAGTTCAAATAAATGCAATTAAATTAACAAATGAGTAAAAAACAAGTGCAGAAGGCAGTAAATTAAAAGGGTACTAACAAGCAGTAATAACTGCAGAGTAAGAGCAACAGAACAGATAACAGCATGCAGAAGAACAACTAAGACAGTTACAGTAAGAGCAGATGAATAAGATATATATATATATATATATATATATATATATATATATATATATATATATACATTTTTTTTTTCTTTTTTTTTTTTTTTTTTTTGAGGGAAGGAACAGAGCAGGATTAAAAGGCTACAGGGGTTGTCCTTCCCAAATTCTCTCTTTGTACACAGTAGAAGTGCCTGAAATCAGAATATGATCTCACTGCACTCATTTGAGTGAGTTATTAATGGATAAATAAGCTGGATAAACTCATTATAAAATTAAATGCAGAGCTGAAATGTTTATGTACATTTATTGTGTTATACAAAAATCGTCATGAACATTTGAAACTATACATCTGTTTTCAAATAAAATCAATAAGCACTTTCAAAACCATCTTACTCATATGCAGAAATCTGTAATAGTTACATAATAATGGGTGGATTCATTCTGTTGACTGATCACTACTTGGAGGAATCATTTAATCCTTTTTTTTCCAGGAGAAGAGTCACAGGCTGTTTAACTTCAACAGTATGTACATTTAAAAAAACATTAGAGTCGGGATATTTTATCTGGAAGTGTCCATTTTAAAATGCAATGTCCTGCAAGATAGACAAAACTAGGGAACAATTAAAATCTGGGGACAATCCAGAATGCTCTAGTATTACCCATATAATTTGGAATGATTGTCTACCTGAAACACATTTAGTATTTTATGGAATCATCTTGACTCATTACAGGAAAGTTTAGTGAGTGCTCATGTATCAAAATTAATCTACAAAAGACATTCTCAGTAAGCTTCTATCTATCTATCTATCTATCTATCTATCTATCTATCTATCTATCTATCTATCTATCTATCTATCTATCTATCTAGCCACCCTAGTTATATACCAACAAAGTCATTTTTCTGTAAGTGGACTTTATGAAATTCCCTCCATTGAGTCGTCAGGATCCTATACTTTATTCAGTGCATAGGATTATAGTAAATTACTAGGCTAATGACCCTAGGGCCCTTTCAAGCCTAGCTAAGCTTTACCTTTATTTCCACAATCAGCACCTATCATCTCTGTCCAAGAAGGACACAGTGGTGAATTTACTCTTAACCATCCAAAAATCCAGACTGCGTTTGAAGAAGGCCAATGAGGTGCTCTGCTTGAAATGGAGTGGTGTGTTCCAAAGGTGTGGTAACCTCTGGGAGACAAATCTGTCCCTCCAGCAGGTTCTATTCATGTCATATACCAGGCTAAGGACTTTACAGCGAGTAACCCATGTACCAACTGACTTACATATAGGCATCATTTTCAATAAAGCAGGGTCAAAGGTTGCCTTATATGCAATACAGAGATTGCCTCTGAGTAGTCTGTATGAATAAAGTGACAGTGATTTCAGACGATACTCATAGGACAGATGCTGAAGACCTTGAATTTTCCTTGTGAAGAACCTTTGTGGTCTCTCCAATTGCTGCAGGTGCTTGGAAAGGTACATACCAAAAGGAGCATTGTACTCAATTACTGGCCTGTTGAGGGAAGAGTACAGGGAGGTTACAACTTTTTTTTTCTGGAGGCAAAGCCCTTACTTATGAAATGAGCAATATAGAATGCCAGTCTTACCACTCTGGAGACATAATGATCAAAGGTAAGGTTGATGTCAACCTGTGTGCTCAGGTCTCTCATCATTGAGTACGTACATAAGGTGTTGTTATTGATATGGTAGTTAGCAGGAACATTGCGCTCACCAAAAGGGATAATAACACATTTTTTTTGCATTGAGTTTAAGGCCATGACTTTGACACCAATCATTTGTTTGTGTAAGGCCCTCTTGTAAGATGTTGACATCATTTGGAGATTCTATGACAGCTGCCAGTTTGCAGTCATCAGCAAACTTTGTCAGCCACAGACCTTTATTTTTATGTTATACTTCAGAGAAATTTATTCCAAAGAGTAGAGGTCCTAGGATGGATCCCTGTGGAACACTACTGGTTACAGGTCTGCTGTTGGAGGTGGATTCCCCTTTTTTGAAAATATGGGTTCTATCAGTGAGCCAGTTAGCAACCCATCTAATGATATAAGGGTTGATACCTAGCTGGGTGAGTTTGTCACTGATGCCTGAGTAGGGAATAGTGTCAAAAGCCTTGGCTAAGTCTATGTAGGCTGTATGAACAGATTTCCCTTTGTCAAGGGCCTTGGTGACTCTCTCGAAGAAGTCCACCAGGTTTAACAGGCATGATATTCCTTTGACAAATCCAAATTGAGTAGGGTCAAGTGTTTGGAGATTACATATATCTTTAATAATAAGGTCCATGATGCTATGCTCCATGGCCTTGCAGATAAGGCTACTTAGGCTAATAGGTCTATACTTACAGGGGTCAGTGGAAGCACCACCTTTGTGCAAGGTGATAATATTGGCATTTTTCCATTCAGCTGGGACAAAGCTGGTGCTTAGACTATGATTGAAAAGAGTACCCAATGGTGTTGCTAATTCTTGTTTGAGCCCATGTAGGATGCAGCCTAGGATGTTATCAGGTCCCATAGATGGTGTGTAGTTGACCTTAGAGAGGGCATTCATGACCTACTCTTTAGAGATACAAGGTAGAGGACAGATGGTAGGGATGTCATGGGGTATGTGTAGCAGGGACAGGGGAGTGACGTTTTCACAGAATTTGTCAGCTAACAGGTTAACAATGTCCACAGGCTCAGTATATGTGGTATCATTAGCTACCAGTTCAGCACAAATCTGGGCCTTTCCTTTTAGGTTATGGATGCAACTAAGAACGTCTTATGGTTGTCCTTATTTGAGGAAGCTAATCTGGATTCATAGTTAGCTTTGGAGGACTTCACAAGAAATCTTATTTGCTTGTTTAAGCTGAGGAGGGAGTGTTTCCAGTTTAGGACTCGCTACCTTTTATTCTTAGACAGCAATTTCGTCCTGTTATTGTAAAGCCTGTTAATGGCAGTTGTCCATCAGGCAGGTCTGCTCTTCCTTCAGGAGCTTGTTTAGTCCTATCAGGTACAGCCGAGAAACTATATCAGGTTGCAAGGCAAAGACAGAAAGGTAAAGAAGATAGTCAGACACCCTTCTTAAGGGATGCCAGCAGCAAAAGCAGATGGAAGGAGTCCTTCCAGCAGCTTCTTAATGAAGAAAACTCCACAGAAGCTGTACTTCCCCAGACACAGCCTACAATGAGCAAAGAAGGAGAAGAACCCACCATAGAAGAAGTAAGAATAGCACTAAGGAAAATGGAGTCAGGGAAAGTAGCAGGCTCAGATGAGGTTACAGCAGATATGATAAAGATTCTGGGTGCGATAGGAGAGAAATGGCTCCTGAAGGTACTCATAGCAGTGTGGAATGAAAGGCATATCCCAGATGACTGGAGAATAAGCATACTCATGCCAGTGTACAAGAACAAAGGGGACATCCACAACTGTGGGCAGTAATGAAGCATCACACTCCTATCACACTGCATGAAAGTCCTGGAGAGGGTGATTGATAAACAATATGCAGAGTAGTAGAATCCAAGATGAGAGATGAGCACCTCAGATTCAGAGCAGGATGCAGCACAACTGACCCAATGTTTGCAGTGAGTCAAATAGTTGAGAAGAAGTTAGACATGAGGAGAGAGTTCCACTGGGCATTCCTAGACTTGGATAAAACATATGACAAGGTCCCAATAAAGCTGATCTGGGCAGTACTGCAGTGGTTTGAAGTCCTAGAAACATTGGCAGAATTAGTGCAGGCTATGGACAAGAACCCAATGACTCAAGTACAAACAGTGTTTAGCCTCACAGAGGGGTTCCCAGTGGGAGTGGGTGTACACCAGAGTTCATCTCAGAGCCCACTGCTGTTCATACTGGTGATGGACTATATTAGCTAACAGGTTGGAGGGGACAGATCAACAAAGTTGCTGTATGCAAATGATGTGGCATTACAGGCAGACTCTGAGCAAGAATTTCAGCAAAAGATAGGGGAATGGAATGCAAAACCGAAGGCACATGGAATGAAACTAAGCACAGATAAGACAGTGGTAATGGCAGCAAACTGAGAAATCAGAATAAGCTGAGAATTAAGATGGAAGGGAAGATTGTGGAACAGGTAAACAGCTTCAAGTATCTAGGAAGGGTGGATGAGGACAGGGGAATAGGTAAACAGCTTCAAGTATCCAGGAAGGGTGGATGAGGAGAAGGGAAGTCTGAATGAAGAGAACAAAGCAGCCAACTAGCATAGAGTGTCAGGTGTAGTCTATGACAGAAGAATGCCAAAGAAGCTTAAAAGTAAAGTGTACAAGACAGTGGTGTGACCAGTACTACTGTATGGTACAGAAACCTGGGCAGTAAAGGAAGAGCAGATGAAGAATCTAGTGGTGATAGAAATGAAGTGCCTGAGAAGGGTGGTAGGAAGCATTCCATGGGACAGCTGAAGAAATGATGACATAAGAGCAGAAGCCAAAGTAGCTTCAATTGCAGAAAAGATCAAAGAGAACAGATTATGGTGGTTCAGATACATGCAGAAAAGCAGAGAACAATCTGGTGAAGAAGATTTGGGACAGACAGGAAGAAGGTAAGAGGAAATGAGGACATCCAGCAAAGAGATGGATTGATTGTGTGAAAGAAGATCTCCAACACTCAGGCATGAATGTCGAAGAAGGCAGGAGTATGGCATGGCATCAAGTGAGATGGCGACAGTAAACACAATTCCCTGACCCCATGTAGAAAATGGGAAAAGGGGGCTGATGATGGTGATGATTAGGTACGGCTGAGTCAATGCAGTTATAGTGGTATTTGTATAAAGCATTTCTATAGAACTTGGCATAATTGCCAGTTCCATCTGAGGAGGGGAGGTACAGTGAAGCTATTTATACCATCCAACCAAGAGATTAAAATATGATTTGGAGAAGTTTTTTAGTTTAGTTGATGCTGGCAAGGGGGTTAGGTGTGATAGTTACTTTAAATTAAATTGATTTGTAATCAGATCTCACCAGGGAAGACCTCACAGTGGGGGTGCTACAGTGGTCCCTCATACTGGTAAGCACCAGATCCAGGATGTTGGCACCCCTTGTAGGGGTATCAATCAGCTAGTCAAGGGCAATGGAGTTAATGAAGTCAAGGAACCTTTGGGTAAGTGACTTTGCGCGCAAGTAATTTACCCAGTCAATGGATGGGTAGTCAAAGTTGCCCAAAACCATGGTGTTTGAATGTATCTTGATAGACTCAAGTAGATCCAAATAGGCAGAGTGGGTGTCCTGATTCATGGAAGGGGTCCTGTAGCTGGCAGTGACTTGAATAGGTGTCCTACCATCAGTTAATTGCACCTGAAGTATATCCATGGAATCATGCAGTCTAACCAATCTACAGGTGTATTTATATTTAATGAATATTGATACACTGCCTCCTTTAGTTTTCAAACTTTAACTTTGTAGTTTGAATGCATGGAAGGAGATATAACCTGATATGGGTGGCGTGCTCTCCACTGCCTTGAACCAGGTTTCCATGACTGCGCAAATGTCTATGCCTTCCAAAGTGAAGACTGCTACCAGTGAGTGCAGTTTCATGTTAAGACTCTAGCATTTTGCAGCACAACCTTAAGGTTGTTTTTAGATGGAGTTTTTACTTCGGGAATTTTGTCCTTGAGACACTGCCTAAAAAAACACTATGGGGGTGGCAAGACCCTTGGTCAGTAGCTGAATGACAAATAAAGACCATCTCTGGCAAAGCATTGAGGTCTGTTGATTATGTCATCCTACGCTAACAGATACTGTATTCCCTTAGAATGACACCAGGAAAAAAAAAAGAGTCTTTCGGCTTTTCCCATTTAGGGTTTGCCACAGCAGATCACTGGTCTGCTATTGATTGGCAGTGGATTTTTACAGTGTCAAGTTGCCAGCCTGGAGCCCAACCTTCACAGAAGGCACACACACACACACACACACACACACACACACTCATGTACCTACCTGTATGTCTTTAAAGTTCATTCGACTGCAGGGAGGACATGCAGACTCCACACAGAAGGCACTCCAGCTGAGAATCTAACTGAAGAACCCCTTGCTTTGAGGCAACAATGCTAACTGCTGCACCGCCGCAGTCTATCTTAGAATGACACCAGAAACTAAGCCAATTATTGAAGTCAATCATTTTCTGTTGGTTTTGAGGCATCATCCTAGGTGAAGGTAATATGTTGCTTAAGGGTAGGGACATACCAGCCTGAGACACATAGTGTGAGAGCTCAGTCATGTTTGTTTTCATATAGTCCAGAGATGTATGTCTCAAATCGTTCATACCAACATGGACTATGATGCAGTCATAACAGTACCTGTTGTTGAGAGACTTGAGTGTATGTATAATATGGCAGACCCTGGCACCTGACAGACAGCTGACCGTGACCTTCTCCTTATCTAACCTGGTGAGAGGGACATCTGTGTGTCTCATGATGGAATCACCTATGACTAATATGTTTGGTTTTGTGTTTAACCTTAAGAGCTTGACAGGTGAGACACTGGTGTGTCAGCTATTATGTGTATTATGTTCTGCAGAGGAGGTATCATATGTAATGTGATTGTGTTTGTGCTTGGGAGGTCTCTGGTGTTTAGGTATGTTTCTGATGAGGACCTTCACATACGTAGGTATGTGTGATGTGGGTTTAGGTGGTGTAAGAGGTGGTGTGTGCATGCTGACCACCCACTCATTGTCATATGTACTGACTTGTGTGTGTGAGAGAGCATGGATTCAAGGTTCTTAATATAGTTGCATCTCTCACATGTTTAGTTTGTGTGGACTACATGAGGCAGTTAGTACACTGTCTCAGGATGCCCATGTTGACCAAGCTGGCCACACAAACTGTAGGAAATTGTATATCCATAGTAATAGGTAAATGTATATGGTCAGGAAGAGAGGTCACTCTTAGGAATAGCTAGAGGGTGAGAGGTGTGTTGGTACCTCTGAGGCTAGGCTTAGTGTTCTGATAGTAGAGCAGGGCCATGATAAACCTCTAGAGGACCACAAGCAAAGTGCTAAGGGAATATTTAACAAGCAAAATGTTTGCAAGTATAGCCACCAATGGTAACTATTGCTATGCGACAGTCCACAAAAGTAAGTACAGACATGGGGCTTAAATAAAACAAGAAATAACCCTTTAAACTCAAACTAGCCAATAAGGATGCAGTCTCTGTGCTCTAGTCCAATCACCCTCAATTCAATGGGACCTAGACACATTTTCCTCCCACAAGGGAGCAGAAGCGCCTTCTCCAACAAAGATGTCTTGGATTTGATGCTCAGAAGTATGAATCAGATCTTTCAGTAACTCGGTGAAGAGCTGGTTTTAGTGTTCAGGTAAAACAAGACAGTCTAGATTCAATAAGATTGAATCTAGCCTATGCTAAAAAGTACAGGGATATTAGAAATTCAAAGTGCATAAAATCACAGTCACAAAAGCAAAATAAATAAATAAATAAATAAAAGACAAAACCAGCGAATGAACAATCCACATATTTTCAGCCATAATACCTTCCAAAAACACTAAAGTACAATTTGAGTTTGTCCAAGGATACCACCATCAACAACACAAAAACAACCCACTGCTGCCAACATCTCCCATCATAAACGACCCCAGAATCACCTGTCAACATCATCCACCAACACTTTTGCAAGCCATTCCTTATTGCAACTTGCTGTTACAAAAGTTTCCTTTCAAGTCTGTCTACAAAGTTTTAGAAATAAGGACTTTACCTAAATCATTTCCATGTGTGTAAGTGCTTTTTTTGGCAGCATTCCTTCCTTACAGTCACAGTATTTCTTTTGTCAGTAACACAGCAGCCGTGAGAATTGAAGTGTGCATGTGTAATACCCAAAAACAGGAAGAATTGCACATTTCATTCTCTTCCAAAATGTAACCCAAACTTATTTTTCCTTACTAAAGAAGTGAAATTACACCTTATGTTGTTTCCTGCACTCATTGCAACATACGAGTTTCACAACTGAGAAAATCTGGTTGCGATAATATGTAAGTACCCACAGAAGATATGAGTGATGCAATCACATTGTGCTGAGAAAAACACATTATGAACATTTTGTACAATGTTCTTAGTTTATCATTTTAGGAAGAATATACTAAAATAAGAACAATATATTAATCAGATCAGGCAGGTGTATTTACATATTACACAGATGTTGATTCTGCAGTATGTGCTGAACGTAATTGCCATCTGTTGTTCCATTTTTGTTAGCATGTGCAGAACCATATGGTGATCTTACTGGATTGATGACATTGTTAAAAGCACACTTCTTAGTGAGTATCTCAAGTCAGTTTGAGAAGGTATTTCATACATATCTCTCATCTGTCAAGATTTTCACAGAATGTCCAGATTTTTACCTCACATTTATCTGTTCCTAATAACATTTGTGGTTTTCTAGCAAATTGTTGAGTGTTGGAAGTCACTACAAAATGGCATACAGTTGAGTTTAGATGTTCTGTCCTTCAGAAAATGTATACTAATGCAAACCCTATTATTATTATTATTATAGTAATTTTCCAAGTTTACAAGAACAATATTTAATATCTGTCCCTAATAATGGTCCTCCCCCTAATTCCTTTGGCTTTGTCCATATTTCTTGCACTTAGGGGTTGAGAGCTATGATTTCTTAAATGGTACACAGTATTGTAGGTTTCATATTTTGAATAAGTAGTGATGATACTCTGCTAGTGACTGAAAGCCATTTAAGATAGTTCTTACACTACATTAGAAAATTCATTTTATTTTACATTAGTAGTCTAGCACTCTCTCCAATCATAAACCTCTTTGCACATTTTGTGACCATTTTTGAATGTAAACTAAAATTGGTTGTGACATCAAAGTAAAACCAGAGTGGTAGACACATGGATATAGTTGCATATATTTACTGTCATAATTACACTGTCAAATCAGGATGTGGATTTCTTTAACACGTGATACACAACTGCATATATTAATAATTGATGTGTGCAGCCTGAAACTGTTGTGCCTATGTAAAAAGAAGTTATGTACTCACCATAACGTTCCATGTGCATTGTCCATCTTTGCCTTCATTCTTACTAGGATGGGTACGGATCTGATCCTCGGATCTGACTCTGCCTTTGTATCCAAGCTGGAGGTCTTCTACCAGTGCATGGCTAAACCCTATCCCAGCATGCACCAGAAAACCTTCCCAGATCTTGTTTGCAGTTATAATAGTAGTATGAAATAATCAGAGTGCAATGAAGAAGGCCAGATAATAATGTTATCCAATTGTAACAACTTAGTCTTCCAAGAATAAAAATGTCCAGGGGAATGGAGAGTGGGATGTAAGAATGAATGCGAAGATGGACAATGCACATGGAACGTTATGGTGAGTACATAGCTTCTTTATGTGTTGTTGTCCTATCTCACCTTCATTCTTACTAGGATGGGACAGCATCCCTAGCACCATCTTTCTCAGGTGGCTCATGGAAGAATATTCTTCAGAATCATGGAACCAAAAGAGGCCATGTTCCTGGAGGCCAAATCGACTTTGTAATGAGTGCTAAAGGTTTGTGGTCTTGCCTACGTTGCTGCATCACAAATGGTATCAATTGGTAGTTTAGCCGGAAAGGTGGAAGAGGTTACAATGGTTCTTGTAGAGTGGGCTTTAACTCTTTTGGGGAGATCTCTATTTTGAGACTTATAGATGTAAGTTATGCAATCTGAAAGCCATTTGGAAAGCGTTACCTTAGAGACTGAAGTACCTATCTTTGAGTCTGAAAAAGACATAAATATTTGGTCAGGCTTTCTGAAGTCCTTAGTCCTGTGTAAGTAGAAACTTAACTGTCTATGCACATCCAGTTCATGTAATGTATTCTCCCTTATTCTTGTAATTTGGGTAAAAGACTGGCAGCTCTATAGATTGGTTCAAATTTGATTCTGAACATACTTTTGGCAAAAAGGAAGGTTTTGTTCATAAGGATACCCTGTCTCTATGCAAATGAAAGTAGTGGGGCTTTATTGACAGGGCTTGCAGCTCTGACACCCTTCTAGCAGAAGTAATTGCTATCAAGAGAATAGTTTTGCATGTCATGAACTTGAGTTCGCAAGACAATGCTGGCTCAAATGGGGGGGTGGGGTTAAACAAGATAAGATGAAATGTAAGTCCCATGGTGCTAGAGGGTCTTTAATAGGTGGTCTTAATAACAAGGAACCTTTAAGAAAGGCTTTGCATAGTCTGTGAGACATAATATTTAGGCCAGATTCACCTAAATGGAAATTGGATATCGCTGCTAACTGAACTCTAATGGTAGCTGTGGCTGCACCTTCATTGAATAGCTTTGCCAGGAATTCTAGAATGGAATTCACTGCAGCAGAAAATGGGTCAATATAATTATGAGAAACCTATAAGGAGAATCTTTTCCATTTGCTTCTATACATCTTTCTTGTTGAAGCTTTATGAGAGGAAATTAGGATGTGTTTAACTGATGAAGAGAGGTTAGCAAACCTGGCTATTGCTGGAATGAGAGCAGGCAAGCTATCAATCTGTGGGTCTAAAGGGAAGGGTGGAGCATTCCTGATGCATGAATCAGAAGGTCTGGAAACAGGTCCAGCAACCAAGGCTCCTCCCAGAAGATGAGGCCACAGGAAGGAGAACCAAATCTGACGAGGCCAGTATGGAGCAATGAGTACCAACTCCATTTCTAAGAATCTGGCTTTCTGAAGTACTTTGGGCATTAAATGAAAGGGGGGAAAAGCATAGAGGAGTCCCAAGGGCCAATTTTAAACAAGTGCATCTCTTGGTGACTCCCCCGGAGGGGGGATAAGGGCAAAGTAGCTGCTGCAGTTGGCATTCATGGATGTTGCAAAAAGGTCGCAGCAAGGCTGACCCCATTTGTGGAAAATCTTTTCCGCTACTTTTAGGGACCACTCGTGCAGCATCAAAATTGCTTTGCTGAGTGTGTCCGCTATCACATTGGATTTCCCCGGGATGTGCATTCCTATAATGTTGGGAGGAGGTTTCCCACTGTCATACTCTCAGGGCCTTTCGATAAAGGGGGTAAGATATGGTTCCTCCTTGTTTGTTTATGTATCATACAACTAACATGTTGTCTGTCTGTATTGCATTAGTTCCCAGTGGGAGAGAGTCCTGGAATGCTTGCAACGCTAGAAGCACTGCTCCCATCTCTAGGACATTGATGTTCAAGTGGCCCTCATGATCCTGCCAGGTGCCTTGGACTGTCTTTCACAGATAATGCCCCCCCATCTGAGAGGCGTCCATGGTCACTGTGGCCAATGGTTGGGGAAGTACAAATGGTTGACTTAGAGTCACATGAGTGGAGCAAAGCCACCAGCGAAGATCCTTTTTGCAAGTTTCTGTTATTATTATTTTGTGGGACATCGGCAATTCCTACATCGATCACTGAGTAGACAGCGGTCACTTGCAGAATTCTCATATGTAGACAAGCTAAGGGGATCAGAATTATTGCTGCTGCCATGATGCCCAAGACTTTTAGGACTATCCTTGCTTGAGCCCTTTTCTTCGTGATAAGATTTAAAATCTGACATCTTAGAACTTGAAGTCTTTCTGGAGGAAGTCTGGCCATCATGTTTGTTGAATCCATGTTGAGAAGGCAGCAAGGCAGATTTCTCATAGTTTATTGTAACTCCTAGGTGAGAGCAGAACTGCAAGGTGGTGTCTTGATTTTATTAGTAGATGCTCAGTGGTGGTGGTTAGGATCCAGTCATCTAAGTATGGAAAGACCTGGAATCCTAAGCGTCTCAAGTGAGCCACAACTACTGCCATACATTTGGTGGACACAATGGGGGCTGTAATGAGAACAAAGGGCAGAGCTTGAAAGTGGTAGTTGCTGGCTCCCAGCCAAAAGTGCAGGTGTCTCCTGGATCACCTGTCCATTTTTATGTGGTAGTATGCATCCTGGAGGTCTATAGAGCATATACAATTGTCTTGTCCCAGAAAAGGGACTATTGACTGCTTTGTTACCATCCAGAACTTGGACTTTCTTACTGATTTGTTTATTCTGCTGAGATCCAGACTAGGACTCCTGTTTTCTTTGGAACTAAAAAGAATCATGAGTAAGTTCCAGATCCCATTTGGTCTGCGGGGACTGTTTGGATGACTCTTTTGTCTAGCAACTTTTGAATTTCTAATGTTGCTTGTTCCCTTTGACTGGGTGGAACATCTGGGATCTTGTTTATGTTTGGGACGGGGAAGGAAAAAGTTATGGAGTAACCTCTGGATATAATTCTTTGTACCCATTTGTCTTTTGTTATTTGTTGCCAGGCTTCTGGGTACAAGCAGCCCCCAACTGCCTCCAGAGATTGACAGATGGGACCCCTTTCAGGAGCACTGAAAGGGCTTACCAAAGAAAGATTCTCTGTCACCCTGATTCTGCGGACCCCCTCTGCTGCATGGTTGGTGTATTCCATTACTACTTCCACCTCTGCTCCTGGGGGAAGATTCACCACATGTGTCCTGGAAAGCTCTCTGAGATTTTGCAACCACATTTTGCCACTTCCTTTCTGACCTATGGGATAAAGTCTGGTAGGTATGGTAAAAATGACTCCTATGGTAGGCACTGTCTTTCTTTCCTGCTCACACCTGGTTAGTGAAAAATTATATACTGCCTTCTGTTGGTTTCTTGCTGTTACTTGCATTAACATGCATGCATACCACAGTTTATTTAACTATTTATTGTAATCAACTAGTCTTATTACTGTAGTGTACTGAGTACAATAAATAGAGGGAGGCAAACTGCTTCAGTTAATATGCATTTTTACTATTACATTTTCCTTTCGGATCTACAAGCATGCAACACAGATGCTGTCAGCTCTCTATGGGAAATTCCCAAAGCTTGTTTATACACACTCATATTTATACCAAAAAGTCTGATATTTTTCTCAAAGTCTGATGTATAACAGTTCTTTCTTTGTATAACAGTTTTTCTTTGTTCTTCTGTGTTATGATTTGTTTTTGATTCTTTCAAGTTTAGTGGTCCAAGGAAACTCAGTTATCTGAAATGTGGTGCTCCAGCACTATCTGAAACCTGATGTTCCAACTTTATCTTGCTTGATGTTACATCTCTTTACTTTATTGATGTCCTTCCAGCTGACATCTGCACAGTTATTTTTACAGACTTTGTTTCTCAATAACATACTTCTTTACATTTCATTTTTATTTTATTTTTATTTAACATTTGTTGACTGGGAAAGTCCGATTAGGTTCCACAGATCCTGTTTTCAGCGGAGGCCCGGGGAGAAATACTCCAGAAGCATGTCTTTCGAATGTGGGAAGAAACTGGAGTACCCGGAGGAAACCCACGTGAATGCAGGGAGAACATGCAAACTCCACACAGAAGGCACCCCAGCCGAGAATCGAACCGACGAACCTCTTGCTGTGAGGCGACAGCATTAACCGCTGCACCACTGCGCCGCCCGCTACATGGATGCCAATATCTATTTAAGCTACATAGGCTTGCCAGCACACTTACTATTTTTCTGCATTTTATACTATTTCTAAATTAACCCTTTATATTTCATATAATTTTTGCAGCTTTTTATTCAAGCTAATAATTATGCTAGCAACAGTTTGAAAAGACAGTGTATACTAAATAGAACAGAGCACTAATATTCTTTCAGTTAGTGTGTCCTTGACTTTTGGCCAGAGCAGGGATGAGCCATTGAATGGGGCTTTTACAAAGGAAGATTTCAAGGGCTCCATGAAGTCACACAAGTGCATCCAAGAATGTCTCCTTAGGGAAATTCCTAAACCCGCTGCTCTACTTGCTCCATCCGCTGCATAAGAAATCAGTCTCATGGAGGAGTTGACAACTGAGTTTAAGGTAGAGAGTTGAGAGGAAACTTTATCTGAAACCCCTTTAGCTACTGAACCTTGGAGAGTATCTCCTAGCTCTTTCAGGAGGTCTCTCTGTAATCTAGTTAAATGGGTAAGGTAATTCAATGATCTGAGGGCAAACGTCGCTGAAGAAAAAATGCGCTTTCCATATCTGTCCATTGAATGAGACTCCTTGTTCAGTGGATGAAGAGAAGATTATGTCTCTGAGAGTTCCTTCGTGGTGGCTGCCACCACCACTACCATAGCATTTACTGGGACTCCCTTAGAAAGATTTTGTCTGACTGGGATGTGACAAATTTATTTGGCCTCCTAGGAACAGGTTCCACTGAATCTGCATACTCCCACATCTTCCAAGAAACTAGGTTCATAATTTCATTGAAAGGTGGAGACACCCAAGTGGAGGAAGGGTGTGATCCAAAGGCCTTCATGTATATGGACTCCTCTGTCAAAGGGTTGGGAGACTTCCAGCTGCCTCTCTATTTCCAGTATTTCTAAGATGTCTCCAAAGGAGACATCATCACGAGGTGACTGTGGGGACCTTTCAGCTTCATTGAGGGCCATATCAGAAATGATGGACCCCTCTTGCATAATCTCTTCTGCGGGACCATTTCAGAGGGGTACTCTGGGGAGGTTTCAGAAGAGTGGGGGGTGCCCTGTGGGGCATTCTGAGACCTAGGATCTCTGCGTCTTTGTGGATGCAAGGATACAGAGGCAGACACTGGTGCTTTTGGGGGTAGAATATCCACAGACGACAGAGGAACTGTCTGTGGAGACAGTACTCTCCTCATCACCACAAAACCCCCCCCACTCCTGATCTGAGGATATCCCTGGATCTGAAGAAGTTGAGGGAACCCCCGGAATCAAGGACGATGGGCCCAAGGCCGAGGTAGGAGCCAATCTCACTGAAGTTCGCAAAGAGACAAGGCCAGATCCATCTGTCCGATCTGACTCACCTCCCTGGACCTGACTGAAGAGTGTTGGCTCATAGACTCCTTGAGCTCCAATGCAGCTGAGGATGTCTGAGCAATGGTCAGATCCAAAGATCCTGCCATAGGTCTCGGATTCAATGGTTCCATTAATATTAACAAACAATAATACAATCATGACATTGTAATCATTTCAGCGGACAAAGGGGGTGCTGTGGTGGTATTGGATTGGCATGATTATAACCAAGAAGCTCTCAGGCAACTATCTGATGCAAAATATTATGCAAAAATGATAATAAATCCTACATCTAGATTCCAAAAAGAAATTTTTTAATTTCTTTCTCATGCCAGAGATGCTTCTATTATTAATGCAAATCTCGTGCATCAATTATCAGTACAGGATTCATCAAATCAGTACATATACTTCTCGCCTAAAATACACAAGGCCCCTACACACCCCCCAGGTAGACCCATTGTATCAGGCAGGGGATACTTTACGGAACCCCTTTCACTTTTTTTGACCGACAAATTGAAACCCCTTTTGTCACTTATTCGCTCACGCTTAAAGGACACAACCAACTTTCTGCAAATTATTTCAGACACTCAACTGGAACCTGAATGGTGCATGTGCACTTTAGACGTAAGTGCCTTATATACTAACATTCCTCATTCTGGTGGATTAGAATCTTTATCATATTGGTTGGAAATTTCAGGTTTATATACATGTGAATTCAATGAATTCTTATTAGATATGGCCTCCTACGTCCTGACTAATAATGTTTTTTTCTACCAAGATGTCTGCTACTGGCAAACTAAGGGTACAGCCATGGGCTCCTCCTTTGCGCCCATCTATGCCGATCTTTTTATGGCTTATTTGGAGAAGGATTTGATATACAACAGCAGTAACAACATATATCTTGAACATCTTGATATTTGGTGACGATACCTTGACGATTGCTGGGCAATATGGAAGGGTGATCTTGAAGGACTATTCGAATTTGTAGCATATCTCAACATCGATGGGGTATACATTTTACTTTACATTATGATCACAATAACATCACGTTTTTAGATGTATCTATCAATAGATTATCTGATCATACCCTAGGGACTCAAGTATTCAGGAAACATCCTGAATATAATACTATATTACATGCCTCGAGTTTTCATCCTCCACACATCTGTAAAAACATTCCTAAATCTCAATTTATCAGACTAAAACGTATCTGTTCTGATAATACATCCTATAGGGAACAAAGTAATGACCTTATCAACCGATTCAGGAATAGGGATTACAAGATGGGCCATGTCTTTGATGCCATACACCAAGTGGGTCATATGGATAGGGAAAACCTATTAACTTACAGGACCGATCACAGTTCTCCCAATCAATCCCTCAGATTTACTACTACATATGGTAGAAATTCAGGCAACCTTATTCAGAGTATCCAAAGACACTGGAATTTATTATTATATGACACTGATATATCCACCATTATTCCCAATCGATGTCTTTTTTCATTTCGAAAAGGTAGAAATCTGGGTAGCACATTTAGTCATTATAAACATGGACATGATGCAGATAATCCTGAACCAATCCAAACCACCTTAACAGGATCCATTCTTATGGGTTGTCATCCCTGTGGACATTGCATCAATTGCAACAAAATATCTAAAACCAAAGAATTCACCAGTAGAAATTCTTCCACTGTATATGAGATAAAATTTTTTGCCAATTGCAGTTCAGATTGGCTTATTTACTTAGCTACATGTTCATGCAGAGCCTTTTATATAGGTCAAACATCTAGGCCACTCAGATTGAGAATTTCAGAACACATTAGCAACATCAAAAAAGGCAGAATCAACAATGCTTTATTCAAACATCAATTATCACATCCTTCAGCTTCTTTTATGTTTACCATTATTGATATCATTCGGGGTAAAAAATCTAACAAAACGGGTTGGCATGCATTATTAAATTCAAAGGAGAAAAAATGGATTGTTAAGTTGGGTGGTCTCTTTCCACCCGGGTTGAATGACAAGTTTTAGTTTGAACCAATCAGATTTGTTTGCAGCCTATTTAAATGACAGCTTTGAGCATGCTTATTTCACACTGAAGAAGGCTGTGTATAGATTACCAGCCGAAACCGGTCTGTGTATTTCTTTGCTGTCCTTATGTATTACCAATAAACAGCATTTCACTGGGTCCTGTTTTGCTGGCTCTTGTTTTCCATTAATATTAACTCATGACATTCCGACTCAAAAGTCTGAAGTTGGATTGGAGGAGGAATAGGAGCAGAAGGAGGATGCAGTCAGATCTGAAGCCCTCAGGGTTGTTGCCAACAACAGCTTGGCCAGTGATGGTGTCCTTAGCCTCTCTACTACTCGATCCATGTCATTGTTGGATAGGCTCCTGAAAGACTGAGTTGAGGGGGCAGGAGACTTGAAATGTTGTAATACAGGTGACTTTGAGTAGGGGAAAATGGCTCCAAGACTGGAGACCGGCTCTAGAATCTCAAACTCTGCTGGCACCAAGACAGATGGTGTCAGAACTGTAGACTTTTCGGATCCGATGGGCTTAGGATCCAGAGTGGAAATTTTGGCAACTTTTTTGACAGCTGAAATAAAGCACTAGATGAGGAAGCTCTCTTCCCAGACTTGTCCGATTTTGAAGTTGGGGACATGTCAGTTTTTGGTAAACCCAGACCTTCTTGTATAGTCCCCGAAAAGGGGGTTTTCAATAGTCCTTTCAATATCAATTTGTTCCTCCTCTCCAGGAGAGGTATGTGGTTACAGGAATGAAAAATAGAGCAAGACTCCTGGAGATGGACAGCCCCTAGGCAATAAACACAAAATGTGTGTCTATCACTTAAGGTAATTTTCTGCCATCATTTCTCACATTTTTTTGAAACCTAATGGTTTTGAATCCTTACTAGACATTCTGACAGGGAAGAGGGATAGTACCAGAGAAAAGGGTAGCTAGAGAAGTTTTTATTTTAACACCAAAAACTTTGACAGAAAAAAACTGTTATAGAGAATTAAAAGAGGGCACAGCCCTCTAACTTAAACAGGAGATGGAAGGGGAAGAGATAGCCTTCTAACTTAAACAGACTAAAGGGAAGGCAGTTCTCTAACTTAAACGAAGTGTCCAGAAGAGTAAAACAGATAAAGGACAAGAATACGAGCCCTCTAACTTTCACGGGCTATTTATCTTTAAAATAGAAGCCAGGAGAGGGACAACAAGGCCTGGATGGAAGACGACAGCCAAAAGCAGAAAAAAGCCACAAAAACAGAAATAAACTATCTAGCAACAAATTTAACTATCTGAAGATCAATAACAATGAAGAGTAGCAATTAGTAAAGGTAGAGAGTATAATAAAGAATATACTTAGCCAGAGCTAGCAGAATGAGCACCCAATCTTGTTTAGTGGCAAACAAGATCTAGGGAGGTTTTCTTTTGCATGCTGGGATAGGATTTAGCCATGAGCTGGTAGAAGACATTGAGCTTGGATGTAAAGGCTGATTCGGATCCGAGGATCAGATATGAACCCATCCTAGTAAGAATGAAAGCGAGATAGGACAACAATGCATCTGGGGTTTCCCCATTTGCTCAGTAAATAGGAAATGTATCATCATCATCATCATTTCCCAAAACATGCTCCCCATCAGCTGACAACTTACCTCCTTTTCCCTTAAGCTAGCAGCAAATATCATTGTATACCCCATCACCATATTAATCAACTGATCTATTCAAGAAAATACTTCACCTGAAATCTGGAAACATTTCTGTATCATTCCCTTCATAAAGGCTGAAACTCCATTGACCCCTCTAATTTTAGACCAATCGCTAGTTTTTCCTCACTATCAAAGATTCTTGAAAAATGCATCCACAAGCAGATCATAGCTCATCTTTAAAAAGAAAATCTCCTCACCCCAACCTACCATGGTTTGACCATAGTACTTCTACCACTCTACTGTCTTTTGCACAATCTATCTGCAATTCTAGAGACAACAACAACAAACTAGTATCATGCATATTCCTCGTCCTTTCTAAAGCTTTGATACTGTCTCCCATAATTTACTTCTGTCTAAACTCTCTGATCTTAATTTCTCCACCTTCACTCTCTCCTGGTTCTCCAGGTACCTATCCAATATATTTCAGTCTGTAAGATGGTTATATATACTATTCAACATTTTCACAAATAATCTCCATCTCTCCTGTCCTAACTCCTCCCTAATTCAATATGCTACACAGTTATTACAACCTCTGACAATCTCTCTGATCTACTTCACCTTACCCAAGAATCTCTGCACTCACTAGAAAAATGGCTAACATCTAAACAACTCCTTTTTTAACCCAATAAAACCAAACTCCTCTTCTTCCCCCCAAATCTCTCCAACATCTCAAATCTACCTTTACTGTCTCTTCCCTCAAAAACACAGTTATCAAAGTTGAACACCACACTAAATTACATGGGGTCATTATTGAAGACCAATTAAAATTTGATCTCCACATCCAAAACTCCATCAAGAAAACTCATGAGAAACTTGGCCTGCTGTATAGAAACAAAAAAATTCCTGACAAATTAATCCAAAATCACTCTAGCACAAACCTATCTACTACCCACTCTACTATATGCCACTCCAATCTTTACTACTCTCCAAACAAATCTCATAAAAAAACTTTAGTCCACCTACAATAAAATGGCTAGATTTGCCGCTAACCAATTTTAAAAACTCACATCACTGTCTATCACTAAAGTACCTACAATGGCTAGAATTGCTCCACCAGCTCCTACTGCCTCAACTTACTTTAACTCACTCTATCATAAACAAACCGCTCTCATGTCCTGCTCTCTCCAATATAATCTTATCTTACATTCCAAATCATACTCTGTGCAGCTCTGATAAACTCCTACTGCAGGTCTATAAACCCAATAAAAACATTGGTAAACATCTCTATAATTACTCAGTTGTCTCTGCTTGGAACAAGCCCCCCCCCCCCACACTTAAGCACTGTTCCTAATACCATGCAGTTTAAAAAACACTAAAAGACAATGTATTTCACTGTAGCACTTGCTCATGCAAGGACCCTACTTAATAAACCCTTCTTATTCTCCTTTTCTCTTCTACTATACAATCTTTTTTCTGCCTGTACTTATTGGGTAACCTTGCTACGACTTAGTCATTTTTTGGGTATTCTTACTATGTGACTACAAATATGGAGAAACTTACTCATCTGTTAACCTGTAAAATAAAAACTCTATTTGTACACTGTTACTCCTGCTTAAATGTGCAATTTAACTTTGACTGTTATTATCTTTTACATATCTGTGCCTTCTTTATACTTTGCAACTTTTTTTTGGAGCTTTTCTCCTCGCGTCTCCACTGAAAAGGGGCACCTGCCCAGTTGGACTAATGCAGTCAACAGATGTCAAATAAATAAATAAATAAATAAATCATCTTATCTTTAAACCAGGAGATCCTCTTCTTCCTCTTCTACCCTGTAAAACAAAGAGCAAAATTCAAAATGGCAGTTTTATAATCAACAGTTCACAAATTGTTGATTTGTTATACAGTATCACATATACATTTTTAATGGCCTAAAGAAATAATATCATATGTTGCATTAAATGCAGTAATGTAGATGTTCATCTGATCACTTTGTAAGAATTTCAGTAAAACATTAATTTACTATTTAGCTATATCATGTAAAATTGATAGTATCTTGGATGGAATCCTGATATCACAAAATACTACTGAAAATAGTAAAAACAAAAACTACATTAGACATGCAAGCTTAAAAGAGATTAGTCCTTCAGGGGAAATACAATTTATCTGCTACATTTAGCAATACTGCCTGATTCATTCATCAACAGTTCTGAAAACATGAACATAAGAATATGCAACATTTTTCACTATTGCATGAAGTTTTACATTTCTGTAAAACGTATTACCAATGGACATACATGCAGACACACACTCACACACATATACTCAACATACTTAAGATCCATCCATCCATTCACAATCCCCTTTCCCCCATTTTTCACATGGGGTTGGGTAATCACTTCACCAGTGATAATCACTTAAAACAAAGGTTTACACCACTGGGTGGCTAGCCCTGCCACATTAGTTCTTCCACACCACTCACTTGGATGAACACTCACACCTATGGCCAATTTAGAGTGCCTTATACATCTACTGCATTGTCTTTGGAATGTGGGAGAAAACCAGTGCACCTAGAGGAAACCCACACAAACAAGGGAGGACATGCAGACTCGGCACAGAAGGCATCCCTGCCAAGAATCAAACCAGGTAACCGCTTGCTGTGAGGTGACAGCACTATCCCCAGTGCCACTGTGCCACCCCTCATCAACAGACTGAAGATGTGCATATAATATCATACATATTCATATTGTGAAATTTCTACTTTGGTTACTTGTGTTACACTTGAATCCTTAGAGAGTGAATCCAATATCATTGCACAGAAATTATTGGAAAGACTGCCTACCAACAATGCAAGTTATCATTATGGCAAAAGATAAGAAGTGGAAAATGGATATGAAAATAAGCAAGTAAATAACTAATATCTAAAACCTTCAGCAGTTACCATACTTTGCATGAAAAGTCACTAACCTTCAGATGTTATCTTGTGGCACTAACAGTCAGCAGCTACCTACATTAAACATGCCACTCTATCACATACTAAATAAATAAATAAATACATAAATTGTAATGATGATATCTTATGGAGCTGCATGGTTTCAAAACATGAAAGTAATCCCACTGTAGCCCTGAACTGCAGATGCCATCTTTATCAAACTACTTCCTTAGCGACTGCACAGAGTCGCTGCAGCTTCTGTTCTTCCTGGCCTCTCCTTTGTCATAAAGCAGTCATTATACAGTGCTGCTTCATTTGCTTTCTGCTGGGTGTTTTTCTATGCTTGTCCTAATGCACAGGTAAATCCAAGAGTAAGGCAAACCAAAGGAAACTGGTAACTAAAAAGCGAGGTCTGCCCATGGAGTAAACACCACAGCACTGTGTAGTATAAATATTTGCCACCAGGGCAATAAAATTATAATAAGATTCACACAAAAAAAAAAAAAAAACAAGTGCACCAATGAGTTATTTTTCTTCCAAGACCTCCCAAAGAAATGTGAAACCCAAACAGAAAGACTATGTCTAAAAAAATTATTTATTCCAGAAAGAAAAATTTAAATAGAGAGTTAAGCGCCTTCATCCTGCAAAATTCAGGACTTCGTGAGAACTAAATAAAAAAAAAACAGATTACTGCAATATATGTATGACTTAAGCCCTAATTGAATAATTGATGAGTAATTAGTAAACAATTAAACTGGATAAAAAAAGATTTTTGCACTCATAAAGGTACATAGAAATGCAAGTCTGACAAAATGCACATACAATTCATATAAAAACATCTTGAACCAAATCATTATAAAGTATACATGTCCCAATAAAAATATACCAGATGTAGCCTCAAGCAATAGCAAACTATAAATGCTGAAGTTAAATTTTGGTAGATTTCAATTTTAATACTGAAACAATGGAAATAATTTATTTTAGACCAGAATCCTATTGGCTTGCAATGATAATTGCCAAGGTAATTCTTTGTATTCCAGTGTCTTCCGACTGACCACCTCTGTTTTTTTTCCAGTTGTTCTCGGACATAAAATTTAAAGTGCCCTTTTTTACAAGTTCTTAAATGTTTAACTAAAGCCTTAGTTTTTTATATTTAAGAATGTTGTAAGTGTGTTCAGAAATTCATTTTTTAGGGATATCTTGGTTTTACCTACGTAGAAAGAACCACAAAAATCACATATGCTAATGTAAACAACTCCAGCACTGTTACAGTTGTAACCATGATGAACCCTGACTTGTCTGTTTCTACAAGTTAAGTTAATTATCTCAGTGTTCCCTATAAAAGAGCACTGTCTGCATGCACTACATGTGTATGTACTCATTCCCCCTGCCCTATATAAACTTTTTGAACTCTTAGAAGTTTATTAAATTTTTCTGTCAGTTTACCATGCACCTCATCTCTGTTCTTATCTGTGTTGTACTGTGCAGTGGTTGGATTCACTTTAGAACATTCAAAGCCTATAACATTGAAATTCAAATCATTGAGACTAATATCTTGAAAATTCAAAACACTGAAAACTCAAAACATTGAATCCCATAACATTGAAAAAACATGGGAAACCAACATTTAATATATGCCAGCACAACTACATACAGAAACAAATAAAAAACAAACCATATTATACTTCTCCAAATATAAGCAGGGGGACAAGCCCAAACTGCACCCCCCACACCCCCAGATACTTAAATATATCAACTCCAAGATCGCACTACACAAAACAAAATGGCAAACATACCATTCCAAGCTTCATGGCTGCCTGTTTAAATTGTAAAAAAACTATCCTTAACCTTCTCTTAGAAACACTACTTCACTGTTAAAACATTACACATTACTATGTATCTAAGTAATACTTACCAGGATTTCATAGGTAACCTCAGTCATGTTCCCTTTTTACTTGCTGTACTACAACATAACAAATCTTAGTGTAATGTAGTGTGACCTCGGCATTGATATAGTTAAGTAGCAGGGGGTGTGGGGGGCACAGACCCCCACATGGGGGGTGCAGGGGGGCTTGCCCCCTGCTTATATTTGAAGAAGTGTAATATGGTTTGTTTTTATTTGTTTCTGTATGTAGTTGTGCTGGAATATAGTACATGTTGCTTTCCTATGTTTTTTCAATGTTATGGAATTCAATGTCCATTCTCCCTGCCATATATAAGGGGCACTGTCTACATGTACCACATGTGCATGTGCCCATTCTCCCTGACATATATAAGGGGCACTGTCTACATGTACCACATGTGCATGTGCCCATTCTCCCTGCCCTATATAAGGGCACTGTCTACATACGCCACATGTGTATGTGCCTATTCTCCTTGCACTATATAAGGGGCACTGTCTACATGCACCACGTGTATGTACCCATTCTCCCTGACATATATAAGAGCACTGTCTACATGCACCACATGTGTATTTGCCCATTCTCCCTGCTCTATATAAGGACACTGTCCACATGCACCACGTGTATTTTCTTCATGCACCATGTGTATGTGCCCATTCTCCATGCCCTATATAAGAGATGTCTACAAGCGCCACATGTTTATGTGCCCATTCTCACTGCCTTATATAAGGACACTGTCTATGTGCACCACATGTGTATGTGTCCAGTCTCCCTGCTTTATTTTTATTATTATGTATATCCTTATCCATTTCATATAGATTTTTCAAACCGTTTTCTTTTTTTATAGACAAATTTTGGAGGTTTGTTAAAAACATTCAGTGTACCAGGGAGTTGTCTAAACAAGTTCCAATATTTATTAACAATGCTTTTGATTGTTTTCCAATCCTGGTTGTATTATAAACATAGGAAATTAGTAAGCATACATTCTTCCTCATCTTTCACAATGGAAGATAAGTCACATCAGTGTGGTGACCGGTGAAGCCACTTAAAATTGGGACATACTTTACCACCATCCGGCAGCAACTTCACTAATAACAGTGTCTAAAAATGCCTCACGGTAACCTCTTTGTAAAAACATATTTATTAATAGACTGAGGTCATATGGGCAACTCTAACTAACTGACCCTTAACAATGCTCCGTTTCTGACAAAATGCGGGAAGGTATTACTATAAGTAGGTTTACTGTATATCTTAGATATATGTTTCTTGGATTCACTGTTTTTTTATACTGAAATATCTAAATAATGAAAATCCCTAAGAAAAGATGTAGTACCTTGTAGATAGTTAATAAAATGTGTTAATTGATCACAGGCTCTAGTAAACAAAATATAAGTATCATTCAAAAACCTTGCATACAAACAAAATTCGAACTGAGGAGAATTAACCACATATTTCCATTCCCATTCATACAGGACTAAATTAGCAAATATAGGGGCACACACCATCCCCATATCTATCCCACTATTTTGCTTAAAATTTTCTTCTTCAAAAAACACAAAATTATATTTTAAAACTGCTTCCATAAACTCACATAAAACATGACAATCTTTTTGTGTCAAAAGGTCACAAAGACTAAGGGTGTCCGCAAACCATGATAATCCCTGTTGAAGTGGCATAACTGCAAACAGGTTAATAAAATCTATAGTTGCAAATAATACACCCTCTATAAACTGTTCATGATTAAGTCTATTAAGGAAATCCCATGACTCCAGTAAAATATAGGTTCATAGGATCACAGAAAGTGATTAGGCTATTGGCCGTGAGGCCCTTAAAAGCCTAGCCAAGAATTTAGCCCATGTTCCAACAAGTCAGCACCCTATGCCACTGTCCAGCAGGGACACAGGTAGAATCCCAAGGGTATATTTTCTGTTCCCCATCCAGTTATCCAGGTTGTGCTTAAAAAGGTTTAATGAGGTACTCTGCTTGACATGGAGAGGGAGTATATTCCACAAAAGGGAGAACACAGATCTGTCCCACCAACAAGTCCTATTGATGTTACACACCAGGTTGAGGTCATGTGTGTGGGTTATTCGAGTATTCGAGTGGAGCTTG
Organism: Protopterus annectens; assembly: GCF_019279795.1. Taxonomy (NCBI): domain Eukaryota; kingdom Metazoa; phylum Chordata; order Ceratodontiformes; family Protopteridae; genus Protopterus; species Protopterus annectens. The sequence goes on from NC_056731.1 coordinate 755,832,031, forward strand.
ACTTGCAGATATAATCCGCGGTGGTGGTGCTGTGGTAGCATTGTCGCCTCACAGTAAGAAGCTGTCCAGTTCGACTCTCAGCTAGAGCATCTTCTGTGTGGAGACATGCGTGAATGGGCGTACCTTCGTTGAAGGTTGTGCATTAGGGCTGGCAACTCAGCATGTAAAAATCAACTGCCAATCATTAGCGGACTGGCGTTCCACTGTGGCGACCCCTAACCGGGAAAAGCCGAAAGACACAACAACAACAACAGCTTGACTTGCAGATATGCAGCAAACCATCAGGGCAGAATCTGAGACTGCTTTGTATGCCAGTCAGAGGTCACCTTTGAGGAGTCTGTAGAAGACTGAGTAGAGGGACATGGCTTTTTGCCTGTCTGTATAGGGTAGATGTTTGAGGCCCTGGATTCTCTGGATAAGGAGCCTATGTGGTCTCTCCAGCTGCTGCATGTGCTTTGTGAGGTACATGCTGAAAGGGGCATTGTACTCAATAATGGGTCTTATAAGGGAAGAATACAGGGATGTTATGACCACCTTGTCTCTGGATAAGATACCCTTACAAATGAGGTGGGCCATGTAGAAAGCTTTTCGTACAACAGTGGCAATGTGGTGGTCAAAAGACAGTTTGCTATCAACCTGGGTGCCCAGGTCCCTCATGACTGATTGCATGCTTAGTGCCTTATTATCAATGTGATAATTTGTGGGGACGTCATTCTTCCTAAATGGGATGATGATGCATTTTTTGGCATTCAGTTTGAGGCCATGTTTCTGGCACCAGTCATTTGTTTGGGTGAGACCCTCTTGGAGGATGTCCACATCATCAGGGGAATTGATGACAGCAACCAGCTTGCAGTCATCTGCATACATGGTCTGCCATAGCCTACTAGATTTGGCCTGCACCTCTGAGAAGTATATCCCAAACAGCAGAGGCCCCAACACCAATCCTTGGGGTAAACCACTTGTTACGGGTCTACTACTTGAGGTGGCATCCCTAATTTTGACTAGGTAGATTATATCAGTGAGCCAGTTTGCTACTCATCTGGTAACATATGGATTGATGCCTAGTTGAGAGAGTTTATCTATTATACCTGAGTGGAGAATAGTATCCAAGACCTTGGCCAAGTCAAGGTAGGCAGTGTGCACTGTCTTCCCCTCGTCTATGGGCTTGGTGACTGTCTCAAAGAAGTTGACCAAATTTAACAGGCATGACCTCCCCTTGACAAAACCAAATTGTGTGGGATCAAGTGTCTGGAGTTTGCCAACGTCCTTGTTAATGTGGTCGATGATAATCTGCTCCATGGCCTTCAGATCAGGCTAGTTAGGCTGATGGGTCTATAATTTCCTGGTTCGGTGGACGCTCCACCTTTGTGCAAAGCAATGACAGTAGCTGTACTCCAGTCTGCTGGGATGACGTCGGTACTCAGGCTTTGGTTGAATAGGGTGCCTAATGGTGCTGTGCTGCAAGTTCCTGCCTGAGTTCATGTAGGATGCAGCCTGGGATGTTATTGTGTTCCATGGAGGCTGTATTTTTTGCCTTTGAGAGGGCAGTGATGACTTGCTCCCTAGAGATAAGGGGAGGGGGCAGGTACTGGGGATGTCCTGTTTTACTGATGGGGGTAACAGAGGAGTGAAGTTTTCAATGAACCTGTCTGCTAGCAGGTTTGCTATAGCTATAGGGTTTGTGTATGTGGTGTCTGTTAGATATACAGATTTATAAGTGCATATACTTCTGTTGCTAGTTAGATGCATATACACTTCTGTTGCTGTAATATATGAAGGAATAATATAGTCAGTTAAATACATACATTTCTGTTTGCTTAAAAAAGGGTTAAACTGTTCTTAGCTAAGATGCAAGGAAAAAAAATCAAATAAATAAAGCGGCATTCATGCAATGTAACATGAAGTCTGGTACAGCTTGAGACAGATAAGTATGCAGGTGCAAGGAAAAGAAATGAGTTGGAGGCAAACTGAACTGTCACGTAATTCACCTTGAAACAAGAACACAAAAGAGCTTATTAACAGACTGCATGGCATCATTGGAAGACTACATGTTCACACAGAAATACTGTCAAACAGGAAAGACTCCCTAAAAAGTTTAATTAGCAGACTGCATGACATCATCAAAAGGCAGTTTTCACACAGAACAGGAAAGACTCCCTAAATGCCAAAATAATGACTTTGAGTTCCCAAAAGACTGCTTTCTTAAGAATGTATATATGTGAGATGTATTCTAATTTCTAGGGAGATCTATTAGAGCTGTTTCATGGAAAATATCATTCATGTTGTATTAAGAAGAAACTTGAAGACAGTAAATTTTGCAAGCTGTATTATTATTGTATGTTTCGTCTGTTATATAAACAGTTACTTTATTAGTTTCTGTGTAATATACAGTTTAAAAGGTTAATAGTCAGCAAAGTTTATCTGCACTAACCAGACTGTTTTCTACAAGGCACTTTAAACTTCTGCATTTAATTAATAGGCAGTAACACAGAAACAACAGTCAGTAGTATCAGTAGACACAAAACTGTCAGTGACATTCAATCCATCATTTTTTTAAATAATTCTTCAATGGCAATCCTAGCCTGTATTCGAACACAGGAGGAGTGAGTAGTGCCTGTGTCTTGTATAAGGTCACTTCAGTAAAAGCGCAGTAACTAACATTTATGTACGTGATTGAGTCCAAAATGGGAGCACTTCAATTTCCACAGTTTGCAGCAGTACAGTTCCTTAGATGTCTGAATCCAGAGAAAGGACTGCAGGCCAGGAAGTAAGCAGTGCCATAAATCTTCCAGGATTTGTAAAACTTCAGGATCAAATCTGTAACTGCCAGATTCGTGTTACCATCTTTTCGTATAACTACAAAAGTTTTCCAACCATCTACGGTGCTCAGAAGTGGCCTGCTGAAGTCAACATAAACTTTGGTAAGAAAATTTTCATGGCTACATAACAGCATGAATGCCGATAAGGACAGGAAAGGTGGTAAACACAGTATGACTATTAATGTGTCAATTTTAAATAGACTACAGAAGTTGTATAAACAGCATATTAGCAAATATAAAACCTTATTTGGGTAAGTTGACAGAACATACGTAAATGCATTACATTTGACTGGTACCTTAAACAGAAACATGATTGGTATGACAGTAAATGTGTATTGTGCAAGTCATATAAAACTGCTTTCTGTGTGTAATATCATAAAAGTACTATTGTTAATAGCAAACAACAAGATAAGGATCATACACTTGCATTGTGTCCTGTCACCACATGTGAAATGTTAATTTCAGAGTTAGAACAGCAGTCAAGTCAGTTATTGACAAAAGCATCTGTACATCTTTTTAGACCTGGCATAAAACCACTGGGATTCACTTTAGAACACTGAAAGCCCATAACACTGAAATTCAAAACATTGAGACCAAAATTTTGAAAATTCAAAACAATGAAAACTCAAAGCATTGAATCCCATAACTTTGAAAAATTATAGGAAAGCAACATGTACTATATTCCAGCACAACTACATACAGAAATAAATAAAAAAAAAAACATATTACACTTCTTCAAATATAAACAGGAGGGCAAGCCCCCCTGCACCCCCATGTAGGAGCCTGTGCCCCCCACACACCATGCTACTTAACTATATCAATGCCGAGATTGCACTACTCCACACTAAGATGTGTTATGTTGTAGTATAGCAAGTAAGAAGGGAATATGACTGAGGTTACCTATGAAACCCCGGTAAGTATCGTAGAGATATATAGTAATGTGTAATGTTTTAACAGAGAAGTACTGTTTCTAAGAGAAGGCTGAGGATAGCTTTTTTTGCAATTTAAACAGGTAGTCATGAAGCTTGGAATGGTATGTTTGCCATTTTGTTTTGTGTAGTGCAATCTCGGAATTGATATATTTAAGTAGCAGGGGGTGTGGGGGTGCAGTGGGGGCTTGCACCCCCTGATTATATTTGGAGAAGTATAATATGTTTTTTTTTTATTTGTTTCTGTATGTAGTTGTGCTGGCATATATTAAATGTTGGTTTCCCATGTTTTTTTCAATGTTATGGGATTCAATGTTTTGAGTGTTCAGTGTTTTGATTTTTCAAGATTTTGGTCTCAGTGTTTTGAATTTCAATGTTATGGGCTTTCAGTGTTCTAAAGTGAATCCAAACATTGCACAGTACAACTCAGATAAGAACAGAGATGAGGTTCATGGTAAACTGACAGAAAAATGTGATAAACTTCTAAGAGACAGAGTGAGTTCAAAACGTTTAGACAACATATGCAAGCACTTTTTCAGAAGTGTGTAAGAGCTTTAAAATCAGCTCTACACACCACAAGAAAACAAGAATCTAGTTAGTAGAGTTAAAGCAACAGCAGTTAGCTAGACTAATAAAAATAATTTATGAAATACTTTTCTACATTTAGAAAATAGTTAAGTGTGCACTGCAGAATCTGATGTGTGGACAAACGCACTACTTAGATGTTTCTGAATTTTTTTTCCCAAAGGTTTTAAAACTTTCATTCAGTTAAAGCAAGACACATCAGAGTCTTAAAATGAAATATTTATTTTATTTTATTTTACATTTGTTGACCGGGCTAGTCTGGCTGGATACATGTCCATTTTCAGCAGAGGCCCGAGGAGAAAAGCTCCACTATGTACTAGTAACTTACAATAAACAAAAAATATGAAAAACATATAAGCAAAAAAAGGAACATTTTCTTGTAGTAGAGTAACAATGCAGAGGAAGTTTAACAAGAACTAAACAGTAGTGAGGAATTGTAATCCTATAACAATTGCAATAGTAGGACTGCTAAAAAATAAGGAGGAGAGAAAAACAATAACAGATAAAGAGTCTATAAGTATTTACACTAATAACAAATTAGGATAAAACATGTAGTGCCGGAGCACTAGTTTTAGGACAGAGATTTGCACAGAAGTGATAAGCCTATAGGCTAAGTAAATGGGGAGAAGAAACAGGTTGCAGTGATATAAATAAAAATGTTAAAGGAGCAAACAAAGGCTGCAAATGCTCAAAAGCATATGAATTCTTTATACACAGGCATCGAAGACAGGAGCAGTCTAAAAGGAAGTAAAAAATCTATTTATTCATGCACTGGTAAGTGCTTTCACCCCTTTGGGCTTCCTCAGACCATTAAGACTTAGAAAACAAAAAAATTCTACTTTTATACATTCATAGTATATCAACTAAACCACTAATTAATCCAACATGTGACTAATTCATTCAATCTCTTTAAAGTGGTATTCTCATTAAAAGAATCTAACACTAGAAAACTATGATATAGCCTACTATTTTCAAGTAGACAACAATTTAAAACCTAAACTACATTAACTATGTAGTTTAAAACTAACAAGTCATAATAAAATATGTTGGACATAAATTACATACAGTGGAACTGTGCTCTTTCCAAACATAAAATAACACAGGAAATGCTCATAAAAAATATACCATGATGAGGAATATATAATGCATACAGACAAACACACTGAATCTCATACTGAAAAGTGATATGCATGTGACGGCACAAGGGCATTACTCTAATAGCTACTTGGCTATAAGCCTACGTGCTTTTAATACAGGTTTCAGGAGCACCTTATCATTCAGGCCAAGGGTCTTCTAGGCCCTAAGTCTGATGATCCACTTAAGCTCACATCTCTCAGTGAAATTTCTAAGATCTCCTCCTTGACTACTGGGACTAATAGTCTGGATCACCATAAACTTAAAACTATGTTGGTGGCCACACTCTTGGACGTGTTTGGAAAGTGCATTAGTATCTGAAACTATGCAAATCTGATAGACATGTTCTCTTATATTGTCCCTTAACTTTCTGTCGGTCTTCCCAACATAATATGCAGGGCACATTATACTGCTTTCAAAATAGACCACATGTTCTGTCAGACAGTCTGCACTAACCGTACCTCTCAACCGTACCGAGTTTCTCGGCAAATACTGGTTTTGAGGGCAAAATATTGGGGTGTCACAAATTTCCGAGTGGCCCCTTTAATTTCCGAATTTCTTTTTTTTTCTTTTTTCTTTTTTAAATAACTCCCTACGTCATCACGCGCATGCCGTGCTTGATGACGTCAGCTTCTACAGAACGGACCGGTATGTGTGTGCAGAGCGCAGAATTTAATCCCATATCTTCTCTCCTCCTCCAGGTAAAATATAAACAGTAAACGTATATGACAAACTGCAGGCTACGTTTTTCTGATTACTGTGCTTTTGTTTCAGTTTCCTTATTTAACGGCTGTAGACACTAGGCAGGTAACGGTTACATTTGTTTATGAGAGACTGTGCTTTCGTTTACATTTTCACTGCAGGCAGAAGAGCTTGACTTATTTAACAGAGTCAGAGAAAGTGTGCTTGTTTTGCTTTAACAGTTGCAGGTCTGCAGGAGAAAATCTGCTTTCGCTTTCAGTGTGTACAGTGTACATAATGGTTTACAGGCAGGGAGAGAAAGTGTGCGCTTTGCTTATTTAACAAGAAACTGCTTTTGTTTTACTTTAACAGTTGCAGCAGAAAAAAATGTACTTTTATGTATAGTGGCTTCAGGATGAGAGAAAGTGTGTGCTTCACTTATTTAATGAGAAACAGTTTTAGTTTTACTTTAATAGTCGCAGAAGGAAATGTGCTTTCAATGTGTACATATCGGCTTACAGGCAGTGCAAGAAAGTGTGTGCTTTAACAGAGAAACTAATTTTGTTTTTAATAGTTACAGGATAAAATGTGCTTTCATGTACATATTGGCTTACAGGCAGGACGAGAAAGTTTGTGCTTTCCTTATTTAAGGAGAAACTGCTGTCGTTTTCTCAACAGTTGCAGGCCTGCAGGAGAACATGTGCTTTTAGTGTGTAAATTTTGGCTTACAGGCAGGGCAAGAAAGTGTGCTTTGCTTATTTAAGGAGAAACTGCTGTCGTTTTACTCTTAACAGTTGCAGGTCTGCAGGAGAACATGTGCTTTCAGTGAGTAAATATTGGCTTACAGGCAGGGCAAGAAAGTGTGCTTTGCTTATTTAAGGAGAAACTGCTTTCATTTTACTTTTAACAGTTGCAGCAGCCAGCAGGAGAAAATGTGCTTTCATGTACATATTGGCTTACAGGCAGGACGAGAAAGTTTGTTCTTTGCTTATTTAAGGAGAAACTGCTTTTGTTTTACTCTTAACAGCTGCAGGTCTGAAGGAGAAAATGTGCTTTCAGTGTGTAAATATTGGCTTACAGGCAGGGCAAGAAAGTGTGCTTTGCTTATTTAACAAGAAACTGCTTTCGTTTTACTTTTTTAACAGTTGCAGCAGAAGAAAATGTGCTTTCATGTACATATTGGCTTCAGGATGAGAGAAAGTTTGTGCTTCACTTATTTAATGAGAGCTTTTGTTTTACTTGTACTTTGATAGTCGCAGAAGAAAATGTGCTTTCAATGTGTACATATTGGCTTACAGGCAGGGCAAGAAAGTGTGTGCTTTAACAGAGAAACTGCTTTTGTTTTTAATAGTTACAGGATAAAATGTGTTTTCATGTACATATTGGCTTACAGGCAGGAGAAAGTGTGCGCCTTACTTATTTAAGGAGAAACTGCTTTTGTTTTTAATAGTTACAGGATAAAATGTGTTTTCATGTACATATTGGCTTACAGGCAGGAGAAAGTGTGTGCCTTACTTATTTAAGGAGAAACTGCTTTCGTTTTACTTTCACTTTAACAGTTGCAGCCTACAGGAGAAAATGTGCTTTCATGTACATATTGGCTTACAGGCAGGAGAAAGTGTGTGCCTTACTTATTTAACAGAAACTGTGTTTACTTTAATGGCTGCAGGAGAAAGTGTGTGTGTGTGTGTGTGTCAGTGTCTGGACTGTTTGGCTCATACTTTTGGTCTGTTCCTCTTAAAATTTGTGATTTGCCTGGCAAATCCAGTGAACTGATTTCACTAAATAATGACAGCTATTTAATTTCAATCTACCTATCTTTCAGGAAATGCATGGTAACACAACACACATGTTATTCTAGCAGCTTTTCTAAGATTATACAAGCACTCTTTAAAATATGCCCTTGGTTTTGGGCTTTTCTCCCCCTCCCAATAAATTTTGTCTATTTCCAGATTTCTTGTGCTGATTAGGTCTTCAGGGGAGAGAAGCTTAGTGTTGCTTATGGTAAATATGTTTGTGTTATTAGTAGCACAAGAGGTAGAATACTTGCTAAGCTGGGGGTTCTACTCCCCCAGCATGTAGATGGATTGCTGTGCTGATGCTATACTCTGTTGTACCTTTAAATGGGGTGGATGCTGCTGTCCTGAGAATGTCCTCTTTGGCAGAGATACCTAGTAACTATGAATGAACCTATTATCAGTTTGCCATCCATTCCCTATTGTAATATTACTAGCTTAATTTTGTATGCAACATAGGCAATTTATATCTCAAGGGAACAGGCACTTTATTTGTAGATGAAACAATGAAACAATGAAATAGTAAGTTGTTAGCTAGCAGCAACCTCTTCATTAGTTACAGATCTTGCATATTTCTTTAATGTGGAATTATTTAGATGACTTACTTCTGCAGAGATTGTGCATATTTACTGATACAGGTGGACTATAGAAATTACTCAGGGGTTCATGCATTTTGTTTCATTGCTTACTGTAAAAATATTTAAAACATGTTCCAAAAAGTGTGCTGTATTATACAAGGAATATACTTAAGGAATATAATTTAATAGTGTCAGGAAGGAGTATCAAAGAACACATTTATGTTTTGTGTGCAAAAGGCCTTCGATTTGAAAACAGCCGAAAGATAATCTTTATCCACCACTGGCCAGATCCATTTTCTTTCTATGTGGGTTTCAGTGCTGTTTCAATGTATTGGAGTTTCAAGGGCAGAGAAGTTATAACGCTAAGTCAATTTTCATTGTGAGACTATTTCTTTGTTTAGCAGATGTCTATAAGTGGTGCTATAAAATGTAAAATAAAAGTTTTAAAAGAAATCCAAATAATCATTGTAGAATTAAAGCAGTAAGCACATTATAGTGTTTATGGTAAATGGGGCGGAATAGCCAAGTAATGGGGCACTGGAATGACTGCAGGGGGAGTCTGGGGCCATATTTTGGTTGTCTGTTCTTCAGTTTGCGTTGGAAAATCGGTACCCCACAATTCCATTGGAGTGGGCGGGGTTACGTAATTATGCATGCAAATTCTATGTTAATCAGCATACCTATTTTTATGGGCTTTTGTCCAGATTTTTGATGTTTCCAAGTTGAGAGGTATGGCACTAACATTAAACTTAAACTCATGCTTCATGACTAGATGTACAAACGTTGCGCTGTCATCGATGTAATCACAAAAATTACATCTATCACAGCGGCTAGTATGCTGTGAATCAATGGCACCAATACCACTACCAGCTCTTGAATAGCATAAATGTCTCTTTAAATTGTTCTTGTTTTTATACATAAAAGTAGGATGGTCACCAACCAACTCCTTAATAACCGGATCCACTGTCAATACACTCCAGTTCTTAACAATGATATCTTTGATCTCATTGGTGTCCTGTGTATAGAACATGGGAACCCTGACTTCTGGACATGAGGGTTTCTCAACTAGGTTCATACCTAGACCACTTGATGAAAAGTAAGGGCAGGCAATACTACCCCTCAAAGTCTCAACTCCTTCAAAACCCTCACATACTTCAACCTCCTTATAGAAAAATCCTAATACTTCTGTGGACAGTGCCATGGAGAGGGGTCTTGATAATGTTTTTGTGTATGAAAAAGACTCTTTGAACAGAAAAAGAATAAGATAGAGATACTGTCAATTTCAGGAATGGTCATGTCTTTACTTGGCCGAGGAACGAGCCGAGTAGGATGACTGGACAGGGGAGGGGTAATACCTCTGTAAATAGGGCGACTTTGCCCAAGAACAGAGAGGCACTCAATTTGAATGTGCCTGGAACTGTGGACAATGCTGATATTGTAGTTAATAATGTTTCCAGTGATGTTTATAATGAGGAAAATGCAGTTAACAGTGATGTGCATAATGTTTATAATGCTGATAATATTATTAATGTGAATGCAACAATGAATGATATTAACAATATGGATGGCTGCACATAGGGTTGATGGGATTGGTGTGCCAGGGAGTCAGACCATTAATGTTGATAGGCCTGAGTCCTCTGTAGTGAATGTGGAACCTGGACCTGTAGTTTGCAGCAAAACTAGTGCTGTTTTTAAGTCTGTAGCCACTAGCTCTAAGGGACCATGCTCTGTCCCCATCAATGATCAATGGAGGGGAGGGAGGACCAGGTCCATGAGCAGAAGGAGGCAAAAACACAGTGTCAGGCGACGAACATACAGGCCTCATGCTGAAGAAGATGTGGGAGCATGTGAATCCACGTTAGTATGGAATTTATCTCAAAAGGTTTTGGACAAAGATGTGTTGGATCTCTTGGATAAAGGACTCTCCTTTATATCCTCGATTAAAAGTGACATTACAGATAATGTTATAAATGTTAAATTATTTAGCAGGAATGTACAACTTAGGTTAGAATTTAACAATATTGTCCCATTAGAGAGACTTTGATATTGTAAACCCAGTATGTACAATCTGAACCTCCACCCCCTATTGGATGCCTTTACTAAATTATTTGAAGAGGACTTACATCAGATGGAATTTAATAGAAGGTCCATGGGAAGAAGGGGGAACTTATCTGTTAGACATAGGACTGCTTTGAATCGAATCAAATGTGATGATGCCATTATAATCAGACCAGCCGATAAAGGGGGACTGATAGTGGTAATGAACACGTTGGATTATGCTAATAGTATGGTGTCTATGTTGAATGATGAGAAATTTTATGGTGTACTCTCCATGGGGGGAAGTAGAGGTTTTGGTGTTTAAATTGTATGATATGCTAGATGATCTTTTGAAATGCAATGTGATTGCACTTGAGTTGTATAATTTTCTGAAGGTAGACTGTCCACTCATACCAGTCATACAGGGACTTCCCAAGGTACATAAGGACCCCCACCATCCACCAATGAGACCTATAGTGGCAGGAAGGGGTTGGGTTACAGAACCCATGTCCTTGTACCTAGAGAAGTTTTTCAGACCGGTTGTGGATAAGATTCCACATGTTCTAAGAGATACAAAACAGTTTCTCATTGAATTATATGAAGAAACAAGGCCATTATTTGAAGATTTTGAGTATGTGTTTGTGACTTTAGATGTGCAATCATTGTTCACCATGATTCCAAATGAGGATGGTATTGGCTGTATACACCGCTCACTGGTAAGGTATACTGAACATAGTGAGAAGTTTATAGATCTTTTATGCTCACTCTTAGAAGCTGTCCTTGAGAACAACATTTTTATGTTTAATGAACAGGTATACATTCAGCGAGATGGTGGAGCTATGGACACGTCTTGTGCCAATAGCTACACCAACTTAGTCATGGCCACTTGGGAGAGAGAGAAACTTTTCCTGTTAAATAGCTTCCAGACTTACATTTGTTTTTACAAATGGTTTGTGGATGACCTGTTTTATTATGGACAGGAGGAGAGGAATGACTTGTAGAGTTCCTTGATGAGATAAATGGGCTCACTAATTATTTGAAGTTTACCATGGTCACTTCAGACACTCATATAGCATTTTTCGATGTCTTTGTGGAGAAATTAGAGGATGGGACCCTGAACACAGGCATTTATAGGCAACCATGCCATAGGAATACACTTCTGCATAGGACGAGTATGCACCCTAGATATGTGTTTAAGAATGTGATCAAAGGTCAAGTTATGAGAGCTTCCAGGCTCAACCCCACTGATGGGGATTTCAGAATGAGTTGAAGGGATTGCAAGAGAGACTATTGGCCAGATCCTATAAGGAGGATGAAGTATGTGAGGGTTTAGAAGGAGTTGAGGCCTTGAGGGGTAGTAGTGCCTGCCCTTATTTTTCATCAAGTGGTCTAGGTATGAACCTAGTTGAGAAACCCTTACGTCCAAAAGTCAGGGTTCCCATGTTCTATACACAGGACACCAATGAGATCAAAGATATCATTGTTAAGAACTGGGGTGTACTGATAGTGGATCCGACTATTAAGGAGTTTGTAGGTGACCATCCTACTTTTATGTATAAAAACAAGAACAATTTAAAGAGACTTTTATGCTATTTGAGAGCTAGTAGTGGTATTGGTGCCATTGATTCACAGCGTACTAGTTGCTGTGGTAGATGTAATATTTGTGATTACGTCGATGACAGCGCAACATTTGTACATCCAGTCACGAAGCATGAGTTTAAGTTTAATGTTAGTGCAGACTGTCTGACAGAACATGTGGTCTATTTAGCAAGCTGTATAATGTGCCTTGCATATTATGTTGGGAAGATCGACAGAAAGTTAAGGGACAGGATAAGAGAACATGTCTATCAGATTTGCATAGTCTCAGATACTAATGCACTTTCCAAACACGTCCAAGAGTGTGGCCACCAACCTAGTTTTAAGTTTATGATGATCCAGACTATTAGTCCCAGTAGTTGAGGAGGAGATCTTAGAAATTTCACTGAGGGATGTGAGCTTAAGTGGATCATCAGACTTAGGGCCAACAAGACCCCTGGCCTGAATGATAAGGTGCCGCTGAAACCTGTATTAAAAGCATGTAGGCTTATAACCAAGTTGCTATTAGAATAATGCCCTTGGGCCGTCACATGCATATCACCTTTCAGTATGAGATTCAGTGTGTTTGTCTTTATGCATTATATATTCCTCATCATGGTATATTTTTATGTGCATTTCCTGTGTTATTTTATGTTTGGAAAGAGCACAGTTCCACTGTATGTAATTTATGTCCAGCATATTTTATTATGACTTGCTAGTTTTAAGCTACATAGTTAATGTATTTTAGGTTTTAAATTGTTTTGTACTTCAAAGTAATAGGCTATATCATAGTTTTCTACTGTTAGATTCTTTTAATGAGAATGCCATGTTAAAGAGATTGAATGAATTAGCCACATGTTAGATTAATTAGTGGTTTAATTGGAATACTATGAATGTATAAAAGTAGAATTGTTTTTGTCTTCTAAGTCTTAATGGTCTGCGGAAGCCCAGAGGGATAAAAGCGCTTACCAGTGCATGAATAAATTAATTTTTTCTTCAGTTTGGACTGTTCCTGTCTTCGATACCTGTGAATAAGGAATTCATATGCTTTTGAGTATTTTCAGCCTTTGTTTGCTCCTTTACCATTTTTATTTCATTTTAAGACTCTGTTGCTGGTTCGTTGGTAAGGAGTATTTTCTCTCTGGTATCATCGTTTTGTGTTTGATTCAAGACACTTATCAGTTAAACAGTAATGTAAAACATATGATGCTGTTCTCACAGCATATATGCAGGAAAACGCCTCTCATAGCTAAGATGTTAAATGGTGATTTTAAAACCATTTCAAATAACATACCAGTTCTAGTCAAAGAAATCAAATGAGATTAATCAAACGCAGTAAATACATGAGATCACAAGACTGACATGCATATATTTTCTTTTCACCTAAAGTACATCTGTTTAAAATGCATAAGAGCAAAAGGCAGACAACAGCAATTGTAAATAATGTAAATATATCTGTTTTAAGCATATGCTGGTTAAGCCTTCTCTTTTGTTTTTTACATTTTTTTTGTAATTGTATAATAGCATCAAAAATAGCACAGACTCAAGCAAAAACAGTATTCAAAAGCAATGTTAGTAATGTAAGGTTTTACTGAGCCCATAATACTACAAATAAAACCCAATTTTAAAATGTATGCATAATTAGGCAAATTACAAATACTTATTATAATTCTAAGTATTTTACAACTGCATTCTAATATCAAGTTGCAAGTGTATTAGCAAATGACTGAAGGTAAAGTAAAGTGCTAAAGGGGTTAAGAGATGTACTATGGTTAACAGCCTGGAATGTGCAGAAAGGAAAAAAGTAAGAGATTTTGTTTTATGTGAGCTCAACTCTTTCCAGGCTGGAATGGGTAGTTACAAACAATGTTGTATGAGATAAAATGTTACTGGTACTGAAATTTACAAGGTAAAAAACAAGAAGTATTAATGTGCAGCACTAAGCAAAAAACAAGAGAGTCTACAGAAACCCTATTTGTTATTTGTAATAAAACATCACACTGGTGTGTATATGTCATTAATACTTTGTTTGCAGGTAAATACTAAAAGTAATAAAAATCTCAGTTACACAAGGTACAGCTAGTAAATAGACCATGGTATGCAGTTAAAATAAATTATGCAGATCCCTTGCCAAGTAGCAGTAAATGTCTTTTCAAAATGGATAAAGGCAATTCCTACTAAAACTATGGCAGCCCAGGCAACAGCAGCTTTATAAAAAAATATTTTCTGTTATTGGGGATGGCCAAAAGTTATCAAATTAGACAATGGTCCACATGTTGTTAGTAACCTAATACCAAAGTGTCACAGTCTGGGTATCAGCCAGAGGGCAGGAATACATTAAATTCTCACAGCATAAAGCAAATAAACAATACTGCAATAAAATGCTTTATACTACAGGGGCAAAAACTGTTATTTTAATTTTACACTAGCTGTGTAAACAGTATTGCAAAAGAAACTAAAATAAAGGTACAAATAAAAACATATTGCTCTGTGTTAATAATTCAGTAATTATTATAAGACAACCATGTTTTTTATTGTCATTAAGTAATTAGACTACTATCAACTTGTACGGTAGTGGGGCAAAAATACTAGATGTTTCAAGTAATGTTTAATTAGGAGGCTTCAGTTTAATACTACGTTTGTAAACTAGACTGACCCCAGGATTCAATAAACTCCATGTAGGAATAGTGCTATTCCTGCACTGAGTGAACCATGTCCACTTCCCCATAGCTTTAACAGCAGAGCACCTTACATATTCATGAAGGCGCACTACTGCTAAGACTAAGTAGACACAGACACTACTGAGGACAGGGGGTGTGTTTAAGTTGTATCTCTCAGCTTTTCCTGGTTAGGGGTCACCACAGTGGAACTCTGGTCCACTAATGATTGGCAGCAGATTTTTATGTACCGACTTGCCAGGCCTTACACACAACCTTCAACGAAGGTATGCCCATTCATGCATGTTTCCACAAAGAAGATGCTTTAGCTGAGAATCGAACAGGACGACGTCTTACTGTGAGGTGACAGTGCTACTGCAGCACCACCACCACAGTTTTGCAAATCTAACATGCCTCCTGCTCTCTCAAAGTACTGTACAGCACTTTTTAAATGCTTTTCAGTGTCTGCGGACAATGTGATGGACTGTCACACATCCCCTGCAATGCTTTCAGTGTCTGCAGACACTGAAAGCAAATATAAAATAGTAAAACAGTGTCCATGGACACTGAAATAGTCAGGAGATCTTGAAATAAATGCAGGAGGTGTGTGACACACCCCCTGCACTGCAAAAGTACCATACGGCCATAACTCTCAACTGTACAAGTTTTTGCAGAATGTCCAGATGTCTGCCTCATATTTTTGGTGTGTTCCCCCAAATATCTGTCCCTACCTGGCAAATGGCAGAGGACTAGAGCCATTAAATAATGACAAACATTTGAGCTGAAGACTACACATCCTTTCGAAAAGCCATGCTAACGCAAAACCTATTATTCTATCAACGTTCTAAGCTTGTAGCAGCAACATTTAAAATCTGTCCCTTTTTGTCCCCTTAGAATTGCCCTTACTGTGACTTACAAGTAGTATTGATACATGTAAATAAAGTGATTTTTATTAATTTCCTTCTTTTTTCCATTCTAATGTATGTTTAAGCATAGCTGAATGGGTTTGTGAGTTACAGCCCTCTGCTCAACATTGCTTAAACATCCCATAGGAGCTAAAAAAACATACAGCTAAAATCCTAACAGTGAGATAGCACAGTGGTTAGAGTCCTACTTTGCATGCAGGTGTTCACAGTTTAAGTACCAAGACAGGCACTTTATTTTTACATGGGAAAGCATTGTTAAATTAAAATTATTTTTTTCATGTTAAATTATGTAGTAAGTAATATTTGTTACCCAGGGTAGTGTAACTGGTCCAAAATGGAAGTGTGAGGGCATATAACATGTATAATCACCCAGGTATACACAAGTGTCCCATACAGTATAGTCACACCCCATGGTAATGTAGGGAAAGCGTATAGGGAGATGTCATGTAAAGTAAATCATATACACTTACTATGTCAGTAATGATGAAATAATTTACAACCTATTTTTTAAAAAGGAAAATTGAGCAATGCTGAGCAGTGCTGAGTTCTGTTTAGCCAGTGTAAGCATTGCTTAAACTGAAATTCTAAGCAGGAGTCAGCTCAGGTAACCTGATTTGCACACTGCTAAGCACCGCTCAACACTTACCCTTTTAAGCAGTGCTCAACACAACTTAGCAGGTTTGCCTACCACTAAGCTGGGCTCAACACTTTCAAAATGGTCCAATGATGGCAACAGGCAGGAATATGACCTTATTTAAACTGCACAGGCAGGAATACAGGCAGAACCTGTTCTAGTTGATCTGTGCAGGTACAATGTAGGGCACTGGTGAAGGAGCATGCTTTCGGGTGCAGTGCTGGGGCATTCAGGAGTCCAGGGTCATGGCTGGACTCCTTATAGAAAGCCAGGATGAGAGACTGCTGCAGGGCCAGTATCAGGGCTCACAATACAAAGCAGAGGCCTGGGACAGTCTCACACTTGATCTCACCAGTGCTATTGGTATCTGCTGAACTGGTGAGCATGTACAACATCATTATGCTGACCTAAAGCGGAGGAAGAAGGCACTCTTGGCTCAGTGGATCCAAGATGCACGGGCACAGAATGCTCCAGTAGTGTGTAAGTATCAGTATCAAGTAGTGTGCACCAAATTCTAACCTGAGTATGTGATAGACACGTAAGCATAATATTTGTTTTTCTCCCCTACAGCTGCAGCAGACAGGGCTATCAACATTGAAACCCATGCTGACAGACTATTAAGGCTGTGCCAACAGGCTGGTGAGTACAAATCTATCTTGCAGTATATAGTGCAAATAACTAAGAAGGAGTACATTGTTTACTGCCAGTAGGTATACTGTTACTGTGTTAACTGAATAAATAAAGTTTCTCCAACTAATATTGATCTACAGGATATATAGTACTAAAGCACCATGCCATGTCACTGTAATAAAGATCTATACCACAAACTGTTGTGTTTACTCTGGTATGTTTTTGTAGAAATAGAATGTATACAGGTTCTCCACAGCAAATATGGCTTTAGCAGCATGCATTAATGGATGTTGTTCTGAGAACCAGCTGTTAAGAAAAACTGTGGATTGTGGAGCTCTAAAACAAGATAGAAACGAAATATGAAATATATACTGCACTAAGCTCTGAACCCTTAAAAGCAATGTGTAATGAATCACAATGGGTCCCATGCAGCATTGCTGTGTGTTAACCTTTGCTTTCCAGATTGTATTATTTCAAATGATTAATGCATAGTACACTATTAGTCATGCATGAATTTCAGGGTTACAAGGTCAGACTGTCTAACCCACACAGTATTAGGCAGAAATCAAACAAGAGACAGCAGTTCCCCAGTAACTCAGTGTGATGAGAAATAGCCCTGTTGTTTATTTATCCAGTGAGTGGTACCGAGATATGTGTGTATATATACATTCAAGAAATCTTGAATATTTGTAGAAACAGTCAGATAGTGGTAAGAGATATTTTCTCCACAGGTCTTACAGGTAAAGAAATGTTTGTAGCAGCTGTATGAAGGATATATTAATATACTGTGTACAAGTGTTCCACTGTCCAACCCCATGCCTGCATTTGACAGCAGGATAGGTACATACACAATGCACTCTCCCCGATATATGTTTTTCAAGTGTCACGCTGTCACAGCTAGTGATCACTGCTGCAAATAACCTTGGACACAGATAGGAATCCAGGTGAAGTATGCCAGTAACAGACTCACAAAACATCAGTGCAGGGTAATCCTTCTTTGTCATATATGTAACCCTGACATGTATGAGTCCCCTTTAGTCATGTATCAAGAGTTGTTACAGTTTTCCCCATACCATTCCAGGTTGACAGTTTAACAGGTATGTTTGTGCTACAGAAGCTATGGGCCATAGGTAGATGTAAAGTGAGGGTAGACCTGTAGAGTATTGACCAGTACTGTTGTGAAAAATAGAAGCCTAAACAGTTGTTAATGGACTTTTTGTATCTCCCCTCACCCCTTATCTGCATCAATAATTATCATTCAGATACTATGGGTATGTTGTTCTCAAAACCTAATGTTGGGACTTGTGCTCTATTATCATTCAATTATATTTGATTGGTTGCATGTTAACATACCTTGTTCAAATACCATTGTTGGTGGCCTGTTGCCACCATACCTACCTACAGCCCTTCCCCAACATCCCACTCTCATGTTAAAAAAAGGGCATCCGTCCCAGAAAAAAATCATTGCCCCATACATAGCTCTACTTTTCGTCCCCATGTACAGTGGAATTAATCAATCTACCCACAAATTATTCTACAAATGTCTGTCACCAACACCCCTCCCTGTGAGCTGTGAGGCTGTAAATTCCAAATTCTGCACATTATTCACAGCTGTTTCTGCATAAGAAATGTAGCACTATGGTCCTTTCCTACACCCATCCTGCACATCCCTAGCTGGCTTTGCTAATATTTTACCCCTTGCTTGCCCCTATTTCACCACTTTCTTATCACCTTTTTTTATTTATTTATTTAAAATTTGCCCGTCAGTAAGTGCCACTAAGTGAAGCTAAGAGGACTTAACCATCTTAACATCACTTAGCTTCATGCAAAACTGCACAAACCCACTTACAACTGTTTAAAAGTGCTTTAATCAGTCAGACTCTATCAGCCCTTGTTCTGCCCAGCATCAAAATAAGCCCTGCCAAGTGTTGAACCCAGCACACTGTTCACTACAATCACAAAAACATACCACTACACCATCTGAGCTGCAAGGATTTGTAATGCTTTTACAAACATATTATGTATTATGGTTTTTAACATTAATGAAAAAAAAATGTCATCACTATGAAGTCTTCAACCTAGGACCCTGTGTAATGCAATCCCAGCAATGCACCTCTACTCCATCTGAGCTGTTGAAATTTGTAATCCTTTTACAAATATACCATGCACTACAGTCATTTATCATAAGGGAAAAATATATATCCATAGTACTCATATATACATATGTGTGTGTGTGTGTGTGTGTGTGTGTGTGTGTGTGTGTGTGTATGTATGCTATATATATATATATATATATATATATATATATATATATATATATATATATATATATATATATATATCCTCAACCTCTTACTGCAAGACATCTGCAAAATGCCTGACAAAGTAGGGAGATAAAGGGCAAACAATAGTGACATATTTGAAATATGGCTGTTATAAGTGTAGAAGTCTGCTAGAGCAGCATGTTTGTTTTAACATATATTTTCTGATAGATTTCAGGTCTGAAACACAAATGATTGTCATCATGTACTGATGTCAATGCTCACATCATCTAAGTGATTTGTCAGAAACCCACAACTGGTATGGGGAACAGACCAAACATAAGCTACACATCTGGACAATGTACAGACAGTGTATAGACATCTGAACAGTGGAGAGGTATGACCTAAGTCATGTAACAGAAAGGAAAAAACACTGAGAGCTGCCAATCATTTCACTCAGCACATTCTGACCTACAGTCAGACCAACAGGACACTACCCCAAATCAGCTCTGTGGAATTACTCATGCATTTACAAGTGTATCATGCACTACAGGGATGTAAATGTAGGAGAAAAACTGATAGTGAGAAATTGTCCTCCAACAGCCATTTGCACCACAGTTACAGCAACATGCCAGTACCCCAACTGAACCCTAGAGTATAATGACTGTTTGAACAAACATATACTGATTGCCAGTCACACACTACACTGACACATACTGCCCCAGGTCGCAGTCTACTGGGAATCCTGAGGTGTTACAGGACATTTCTCAGTATGCCCCTACAAACAAATACACATGATAGACCACCAGTATCTGTAGCAGCATGCACAGTCAGATAGAAAAGTATCTATGACATTCACATCTGCCATTCTCCCTACTCAGCCCAATAAACATTTACACACTACACTGCTACACAATCTTGACAGTCTGTTAACAATGGCCAGACACACACAACTCTCGACTGTACAGATTTGCACAGAATATCCAGGGTCTGGGACCATGTTTATGGCTACTGCCACATACCACTTCCAGGAGTCTGTTAAGTCATTGGGATGATATCAGGAATGAAGTCACTAAATCTTGATATACCATACCTCTGAACTTCTTACTACACGACATCATGACAAAGCCTGACATACTTGAGGGACCAGGGACCAAAAAGAGGGACATATCTCACATAATGGTGTTACAAACTGAAACAGTTACTGGTGTTACAGGATTTGTTGTAACATAACATCCCTGAAGGATATGATGCCTGAAACACAAACGGATGTCAACATTTACTGACTTCACTCCTCAGATTATCCTTCTGATTTCTCGAAAACAGAAATTGTCTGAGGAACAGACCACCCATAAGAGTCAAAGCTCTGGGCATTCTGTGGACATCTGGAAAGTTGAGAGGTATGTCAGAGACATATCACTGTCAGACATCAAGTTCACACAGAAAATGCATGCCCAGACAAACCCTGTTAATCTAGCAATCTTCTATGTGTATAACATCAATACTTACTTACAATCTGTACCCAATTCTGGAACTTTGTCCCCCATTTTTTGGGCTGTCTCCACATTTCTTGTTCTGAGTGATATTTCCACCTACATTCTGTGAATCTGTAGCCCCCAAACCTCCATAATGTCCCCCTCCCTGCCAAGGAAAAGGGGCAAGGCCCACATGAAGGACTTAATTATTGCACTGTTTTGCTATGGCATTGGCTAATGGAAAGACAACACAGCTGCTCTTGATGCAAGTAGCAAGTGGGAGACAACAATTGGTGCACAGGCCATCACCTGCTCATGAGCATTACCTACGAAAGGCAGGCTGCTGCCTATGCAAAACAGGTCTGACCCCATCAACACAGACACAGACTGCGACTACACAAACCTAAACATTAGCATTATTCTGAGGAAACACTTCAGCACTATAACAGGTATGTCAATCAATTAAGCATGTAATGAAATGCAGAAGGGGAGATGCAATAATGTGAAATAGGAAGTTAAACACTAAGTCGCAACAAGACTTGCTGGACTCACATGTTGCTGTCGGCACCTATGGCCATTCTTGCTGGCCCTGTCTGCAGTGACATAGGTCACAGCTCTGGCCCCTGAGTCACTCCAGCAAAGGTCAGCTCATGTATGACTACTACTGGAGTGTCTGTTGTCTAATACTGACTGCGACACTGCTAGGCCAGCTACCTGGGATGTTGTAAATATTCATATGTCACTTGCAAATGCTACTATGATACATATGCTTCTTTTACAAATGTAAGAGACTTATATAGGGTATGTGCATAGCATACAACTGGAGCAGAAGTGTGTGTAGAACTGTGTGTTATATACTAAGCTCATACCTTTCAACTGTCCAGAGTGTTGCAGACTGACCACATGTTTGCCTCATATTTGTAGTCAGTGCCTCATACAGTTGTGTATTGTTTGGCAAATCACTGGCAACCTAGTAAAGACTGAAGTTATAACATAATAGCATACATTTGAAGGTCAGATGTCATATCCTGTGGACTATTGCTGTAAATACGAAACTGTCTTTGCTAGCAACTAAGTGTATCACAGGTGGATTTATAAAGTGTCACGATTTTCTGGCCTTTGCCCACCATTGATGTGTGCCTTTCAGCAGATGTCTTGCTCTAACAGGAGCTAGGGATCTTAGCATGAAACTCATGTCAATGCAAGTGTACCTTGTCCTGGAGGATGCTGACAAATGTGATGTCACTGACACCTGGTTTGCAGCTGTGGAGGGCACACCAACCTTGACAGGTTACTCATCCCACCATACATTTAGACTCCAAATGGAGGGCTGCAAAGCCAGAGGAGGGGGAGTTTTAAACATTACCATACACATACACACATCCAGGCTGGCCAAACAGTATGACACATGAGATACATCCCAAATGCAGTTAACTGTTGACAAAACACCTACTAAAATCATAGCTAGCTACAGACCTCCAACCATGACTCTGGACAACCACTACACCCATCTGCACTTACTTGAATTTGTCAAGATTTAACCATCTAACCTGCTCCTGGGTGACTTTAACTACCCAACCATAGTGCGCATGACCTTTTCTACCTGAACCTGAATGCACAGAGATTCCTCAGCTTTGTCAATGGCAATGCATTGGATCAGCTGGTTAACATTCTGACAACTGGTGGAAATATCCTGTACCTTGTCCTAACCAACATGAGTAGCCACTGTAGCACTCCAGCAGTGGCATCCCCCTTGGTAAAATCTGACCACACAGCCATCACTGTTGAGGTCACCTTCTCCCCTGCCCCCCCCCCCTTGTCAAGGTCAAACCAAATAAACTTTACAAAAATGACTATAAATCTCCTCAGAGCAGGTAGAAGTAGCTTTACAGCCACCATCCCATCAGTTGGAACTAGCAGTAGTGTCCAAGCCCACACCACAATACTATGTGAGCACCTACATAGCTGTATTGACTCCGCAATACCTGACAGGACAACATCATCTACCTCAAGGTAGGGTAAACATCTGTGGTGGATAGCAGCAATACATAAATACCATAATAGCTGGCAATTATTGCTAGAGAGGGCCAAGTAGAGAAGGTGCCTTATTGGAAGCAATGTCACTTTGGTCTGAACAAGCAAATAAGGTCACAGGTGAATTACTCTAAGGCTATCTTTGAGTGCAAATTGGACACATCCAGCAAGGCCAATCACTGGGCCTTCCACATATGTCTGCAATCCCAGAGGCAACACCCAAATCTGCTCTGTAGTGGTGGCCAATAACACGACATACACATATGGCATAGACATTGCCAACCTGCTGCAGACAGGTTAAGTGTAAACATCACCCCCCTGGCCCCCCATTGGTACACAGGAGCATGCACAACACCTGCCCCCCTCCCCTCATCATCAGGAAGCAGGCCTGTAATGCCCTCTAAAAGGCAACACACAAAAGTCTCCATAGGCCTGATACCATCCCTGGCTGCATCCTACATGAACACAGGAATAAGCTTTCAGCTCCATTATACACTATGGTCAACCAAAGCCTGAGCATCAGTCTCATCCCACTTGCACAGAGGATAGCCACTGTCAACCCTATACACAAAGGTGGAGCAATCCACTGACCCAGCCAATCATATGCACATCAACCTAACTAGCTTGATCTGCAGGGACATGGAAGGCAATATCAAAGACCTTACAAACAGGGACATTGGCAACCTCAAAAGGCTTGAACACACACAGTGTGGTATTGTCAAAGGGAGATCAGGCCTGTTAAACCTGGTTGACATCTCTGAAGCTGTTAACAAACACAAAGACGAGGGGAAGATGGTGAACACTGCCTACCTTCCCCTAGCCCAAATCTCTCACAATAATCCACAGGCAGCCATGATACATAAGCCTACACAGCTAGGCATCAATCTGTATGTTACCAGATGGTTAGCTAACTGGCTCAATGATAGTACTCACTCAGTCAAAGTAGTGTAAGCCACCTCTAGTAGTAGACTCTTACAGAGTTGTGTACCCCAAGGCTTGGTCTGTTTGATATATACGTTTCAGAGGTACAAGATACAACCAGTAGTCTGTGGCTGACCAGGTTTGCAGATGACTGCAAAGCTGGCCATTGTCTTACATTCCCCTACTGATGTGAGCACCCTTCAAGAGGCCCTTACCCAAATTAATGGCTAGTGCAAGAAGCTTTGCCTCAAACTGAATGCCAGAGGATGCTTCATTTCCTTGTTGTGGTAGATGTCATCCACACTAATTATGACAATAACAACAATGTACGGAGCATGCAATCAGGTGTGAGGTGACTTGTGCACCAAGGTTGGTAGCAACCTGACAGTTGCCCACCATGGGGGCACCATTGTATGGAAGACTGTCTACATGGCCAACTTCACAAATATGGGTATGTCATCCAGGAAGCAGGAGGCCACAACATCCCTGTACTCCACCCTTATCAGACACATTACTGAGTACAATGGCTCCTTGGGCATGTACCTTGCCAAGCAAATGCAGCAGTTGCAGAGACCACAGAGGTTCCTGACCAGGCAATTCCATGGTCTGCAACACCTATCCTATACAGATAGGCTGAAAGCTCTGTCCCTGTACTCACTCTCATACAGACTGATCATAGGCAACCTGTGTCTGGCATACAAGGTCATTTCCAAACCAGCCTTGATGGTGTGTCTGCATATCCATAAGACAAACCCCACTCACACAACATGCATGCAAGGCCCTCACCTGGTCTGTGACATGTATAATACTTGGTGGGATAGTGTAGTGTTCCACACAATACACTATCTATATAATATACTCCCTCCCTGTGTCTAGCAGAGTATGTGTATACCCCTGTTGAAAAAGAAGATGGATGACTGCATGGGAAATGTAAAAGACACCCCTGGGATCCTGTGTGTGTCCCAGCTGGTCAGGGGAAAACAGGTGCTGGCTTTGAAGGGACATGTGCGGAAGACTGGGCTAGATTTATGAGGTCATCATTGACAATAGCCTGGTATCATCTTATGAAGCTATGCACCTAGTACTTTACATCTTTCCTGTATGTGTTGTAGACTATCCTGCAATGTTGTCTGAAATGAATCCCTGCGAGTCTGAACTGTGTAGGTACTGCAGTGATAAAGTATGCTCCTGTTCCTTCATTAGTTATTATCACATGTCGTTACACGTTGTCATTGTGTCTGGTCTATATAGCAGTAAGTCAGCTCTTACAGTACTTGCACTTGCACTTGGTGACACTGTATAGCACACTCCAATAGCCTTGGTCATGGTCACACTTACCATTCTGCTAATAGGCCCATCACAAAGTAAGAGTTGTCACCCTTTGTTGAGGGCTTTACAGTAGCTGTTAAGGAGATGGATTGTGGCAGTCAGAACTACGGTAAGGTCTGGCCTGAAGGGCCCATAGGTGGCAAAGCTGTGCCAGACTTTACCAGGAGTGGCAAAGCTGTGTCAGACTTTACCAGGAGTGTGTGTGTGTGTGTGTGTGTGTGTGTGTGTGTGTGTGTGTGTATACCAGCAAACATAATACTGAAGGCTATTCATTTACATATGTTGTCTTCCCCTTCAGGTGAACATGGGGGTTTGTATGTCTCCCCCTCACAACCTGATGTCAGTGTGTTAGTGGACTCTCAAGATGATGGTGGTCATAGTGAGGCACATGTCTGGTTGTTGAGGCCTGAGTCTGTGCCATTGGTTGGTATTGCACCTTCACGTACAATGTCTCTGCACACAGTCCGTATGCCACCACATGTCCAGTCCCCAGCAGCCACGGATAATGGATAGTTGGAGGGTGTGGCATGGAACAGGCTAGTGTGGTGACTGTGGCAAGTGTGAGTGCAAACACTAGCCATAGTCAGAGGGCAGGGAAGGTCACACACAGACAGATGGACAGGGGTGCTCGACAGAGGACTGCTGCCCATTAAGCCCTTGTCACAAGTGCCACAGCTGGTGTCGCCAAGCACATGCTATGATCCATCATGGATGCACAGGTGCATACTGACCTCAACACCAGACAGATGCTCAGGGTCATGAATGCAGTGCTTCCTGCCATGCATGATGACCTCCACAGCATTTGTGATACCATACGCCATTTTGCCAATGTTGTGGATAGAAGGTGGGGTGAGACATTGTCACTGCTTGACTGTGCAATGTCTCTGCTTGAGCATGTTGTGGGAGCAGGGCATTGGCCAGGTAGACATGGGTCAGCAACATGATCAGCTGAGAGTCCACAAGGCCATGCACATTCACAGTCCTCTAGTGCCAGTACCACCTACACTACCGAAGGGAACATGCTGTCCACACCACACCAGAGCAGGTCATTGGCATGTGGTTCTCGCCAGTCCCATCAGGGAAGCAGATCCAACAGACAGCAGTCACCATCGGGGAGTAGTTTTGCATCTGTCCTTGGGCCTGGTGGTGCCAGTGAGACTCCTGGCAGGACCAATTCCCGCATCCCTGCTGGGAGACAGTGAACCGCACATCCTACCATGTATGGGCCATGGCTGTCCAACATAGCCCTGTGGTCGGGCATCCACACGTCTTGATTCTGTGTAGACAAACACTCTCACATCTCTATCATGGGCCGGTCACCACCAGACATACACAGCTCCTCTGCACGGCACAGTTGAACACCACCTCCTCCAGATATACACACATACACACACACACACACACACACACACACACACACACACACACACACACACACACACACACACACACACACACACACGATGTCAACCATGTGATGCTACTTGCGCCACAACACTGTCATCCATACCATCGATGCAGGGACATGTTCATATGGGTCTGATACACAGGGTGAATGTAGTACAGTGTAGTAATGCTGTGTAAGTTGCTGTCTGCTTGCAATAGTTATGGGCACACATTGAGGTGTATGTACCTTGTTAGCTATGATGCATACTATATTCTGTTTGTCACATACTATATTCTGTTTGTGTTCCAGGTGTCTGTGTGTCTGCAGGCTGTGGGCCTGCTGACAGTAGCAATGATGAGTCTGGCAGAGTGGAAACAAAGTGATCTTTTCATAGCCAAGGTACAGCTGTATGTGCACATGTTTACTGGGTGTTTTTACATGCAACAGTGTATGAGGGACAATTTTGGCAGATAGTGTGACCTTGCATACATACCCTTGACACAGCCAGCTAGTCTTCATAGATGTCAACTGGGTGTTCTGTAGGACTGCAGGCTCACACATAAAGAAGAGGTTACTTGAGTACTGGCACTAGGTCCCTCACAAGGATAGCCATTATGTTAACTGTAACAGATTCACCTATCAGCACCTGTTCATAGGTAGGTACTAGGCTATCTGCCCGAGGGCATTTATAAGCCTAGCCAGAGTGTATCGACTTTCACCACCCCATTGATTAATTAACTGAGCCTCTGTCAAGCAGAGCCAATAAAGTGATCCCAGGGGTGTATTTTCTGTTACCTATCCACTCATCAAGGTTTCTCTTGAAGAGTGTTAGTGAGGGGCTCTGCCTAATGTAGATAGGAATTTTGTTCCAAAGCCTGGGGAGTCTCTTTGACAGGAATCTATCCCTCCAGCATGTTCTATTTATTGTTGTGGCGAGGTTTAGCTCACTAGACCATGTGGCTCTCAGTGACTTGGATTTCTTTAGGTGTAGCATGTCCATCAATTCTGAGTTGGACATGGCTTTGTAAGTCAGGCACAGATCACCTCTGAGTAAGCGATATGCCACTGAGTACAGCCAGAGTTTTTCCAGTCGGTCTGCATAGGACATATGTTTGAGGCCATTAATCCTCTTGGTGGGGTACTTTTGTGGTCTTTCTAGATGCAAACCCTTTAGTAATTAGATAGGCCACATAGAAGGATTTCCTAACTACTTTGGCAATATGATTGTCAAAGGAGAGATTACTATCTACTTGGGTCCTCAGATCTCTTATTACCTCTTCTGTATTAGGGGGGCTGCCACCTATGTGGTAATTTGTGGGTGTTTTGTTTTTCCAAAATGGGATGACTATGCATTTTTTGGCATTTAGCTTGAGGCCATGACTTTGACACCAAGTGTCTGTCTCAGTAAGGCCTTTTTAGAGGATGTCCGTGTCAGCCAGAGAGTCAGTTATGGCTCCCAGTTTACAGTCATTGGCAAACTTGGTTAGCCATAGTCCTCCTGTGTTTGCCTACACTTCTGAGAAGTATATGCTGAACAGTATGTGTCCCAGGACCGAGCCTTTTGGGACACCACTTGTAACTGGTTTAGAGTCAAACCTGGAGCCTGCTATTCTTACCGTGTGAGTTCTGTCTGTAAGCCAGTTGGCAACCCATCTTGTGATGTAGGGGTTTATGTTCAGGCTGGTGAGTTTTTCTATAATACCTGAGTGAGGAATGGTGTCAAACGCCTTGGCAAGGTCAAGGTAGGCTGTGTGAACCACCTTTCCCTCGTCTATGGCCTTGGTGACTGTCTCAAAGAAGTCAACCAGGTTTAGTAGGCATGATCTGCCTTTAACAAAGCCAGATTGGGTTGGGTCAAGTGTTTGGAGGTTCCCAATGTTTTTGTTAATGAATTCCATGATGATGCGCTCCATAGCCTTGAAGACCAGGCTAGTCAGGCTTATGGGGCGATAGTTACCAGGGTCAGTTGTGGCCACTCCTTTGTGGAGCAGAATAACCATTGCTGTGTGCCATTCTATGGGCACGTAGCCTTTGGAGAGGCTGAGGTTGAACAGCGTGTTTAGGTGGGGGGTCAGTTTGTTCTATAGTTCATGCAAGACGCATCCTGGGACACCATCTGACCCCATTGATGCTGTGTTTTTGGCTTTTGAAAGGGCTGTTTTCACCTGTGCATCTGTGATTTCCAGGGCACTACACTTTTCCGGTATTGTTGTGGGCCTTTTTGGAGGTGAGCGGGGGGTGAAGTTTGCACTAAATCTATCTGCCAGGATGTTGGCAATATCAGTAGGTTCAGTATATTTTGTGTTACTTTGCACAAGCTCAGAGCATATCTGTGAGTTGCCACTTAGATTCTTGACATAGCTAAAGAAGACTTTGTGGTTATCTTTCAAATCCTTGGCTATTTTTCTTTCAAAGTTAGCCTTGGATGATTTTATGAGGGACCTTAGTTTCTTACTGATACTGATCAGGGATGTCTTTCCTTCTTGGGATTTGCTTTTTTTTCTGAACTAGTTTCCTTCTTTTATTGTATAACCTGCTTATGGCAGGGGTCCACCAGACAGGTTTCCTTCTCTTAGGGGAGTGAGTCTTGGTTTTGCTAGGGATGGCATGATCCATGCATCCTTGTAGGTGCTTATAGAGTGCTTTTGTAAAGGATTCTGCATCTTGGGCAGTGCTATCCTTTAGCGTGGGGGCTGTGAAACTTAACACCTCTGTCTTAAGTAAGGTGAAGTTTGCTTTAGAAAAGTTTTTCACTGTGGTTTCCTTGGTTGGGAATGATGGTGGGGTGTGGACATCCAGAGTGATTCATTTATGGTCTGATCTAACCAGTGATAGGTTGACCGCCGGTGCGGAACACCTGTCGCCCATGTTGGTGATGACCAGTTCCAATATGTTTTCACCTCTGGTAGGGGAGTTTACCAGCTGATCCAGGGCATTTGAGTTGATAAATTCCATGAAGCGCTGAGCCTAGGAGTTTGCACTCAAGTAGTTTTCCCAGTTAATAGTAGGGTAATTGAAATTGCCCAATATCAGGGTGTTTGGTAGAACCTTCATGCTTTCCAGTGTCTCCACAAAGGCAGAGTGGTGGTCCGAGGTCATGGAGGGTGATCTGTAGCAGGCCACAATTTGCATTGCAGATTTGCCCGATGTTAGTTGCACATGCATGATCTCAGAGGTATCATGCTGCACCACTAACCTGGAGGTGTAGATATCCTTGATGAATATGGATGCACCCCCCTCCTTTTGTGTTTTGGTCCATGTTCTGTGGCCGAAATGTGTGGTATGAGTTGTAGCCCAGTAGTGCTGGAGTGCTCTCTGGAGCCTTAAAGCAGGTTTCAGTTACTGCACAGATGTCGACGTTCTCCATACCGAGGAGTGCTTTGAGCGCATGCATTTTGAGATTTTAAACTCCTGGCGTTGAGTAGCACAACACTAATTTTTTATTTGTGCTGTTTATGGAGGTGGGTTTGACTTTTGAGCCTTGCCTAAAAAAGGCACTATGGGGGTAGCAAGAGCCTTGGCCAGTATTTGAAAGCCTAGGGGTGACAGGTGCAAGCCATCTGTTGCGAAGCAACGTGGCTTGTCGAGCATGTAGTCCCAGGCTGACAGATACTGGATCCCCTTTGAATGATACCAGAAGCTTAGCCAATTGTTGAAATTGATCATTTTTTTCTTTATACTTAGGTATCATTCTTGGTGAGGGTGGGATGCTACTCAGGATCAGGGTCATACCCGCCTGGGCTACATGATCAGAGAGCTCTTCCATGTCTCTTTTCATGTAGTCCAGGGAGGTACATCTCAGGTCATTCACACCAACATGAACAATGACAGAGTCATATTTGTACTTGTTCTGGAGTGACCTGAGTGCTTGTGTTATGTGACAGATTCTGGCTCCCGTCAGGCAGCTAACAGTAACCTTCTCCTTGTCCAGCCTAGTGAGTGGGACGTCAGTATGCCTGACTATTACTAGTGTGTTAGGTATGTTATTTTACCTTAAGGGCTATGATTGTTCAGCACATTGATTTTGTGTTTGATGTGTTGTCTGATTTGTGATGGGAGGTGCAGGTTTTTTGGGTGTCTGCTTTGGAGCTCTCGATGCTTTTGCAGGTTTTTATTTAGAGCTTTCGAGTATGATTTAGTGTATTTATGTGTATTTTTTGCCAGTGCTGATTTAGTAGTTCTATGTGAGGCTGGAGGTGTGGTGCAAGTGTTAACCTTCTCCTCATGACTGTCTGTTCCAGTCTTGGGTGGAGAGAACTTAGCCTCCAATTTGGTTGTATAATTGCATCTCTCGCATATGTTAGTGTTTTGTGGTAGGAGGAGAGGGTTGTCTGTGTACATGAGACAGTTGTAACATTGCCTCAGGATACCCAGGTTCTCCAGCTGGACTGGAGAGTACACATTTAGTTGCCCTTTGGTCATGCCTGAATATTAGGGTGAGCTGCTTAATCGCTTAGTTGGTGAGGGGTGGATAAAGAGCCTTGCCCTGCTAGGCAAGCAAGTGTCGGGGTATATTAGTGCTTGCTATTAGGTCTGAGCAAGTGCTGGACTGTAGGATGTTTTTTGAGTGCTTAGGTTGAGAGTTAGACTAGTTTCAAGGGAAAAACTGAAGAGGAGACTTAGTGAAGCCGGGAATAATTTAACCGTAGCTAACCGGTGCTTCCCGGCGCACAAAACCGTGCAAACACGGTTTTTAAACTATTAACGTCTGGGCTGGAACCACTCCTCCAGGGACAGAGGGCTGCTCAAAATTCCCCTCTCTCACAGGTGAACAGAAAAACTTCCCTCTATCCAAGTAAGGTATGGGCATCTCAGAAACTTATAACACAGCCCTGAATTCAGCACTAGTCTGAAAACTGGACTATACTAGCTTAGAAGGGTGGGAAACAAGGAATGTTTTTTTTTTTTTGAAAAGATAAGGCAAAAACAATAAAAAGTGCACTTAAAACAGCTTTTAATGACTACAAGCGATCAGAAAAGGCTATCTTACTTTAATATGTAGCCTACAACAGTTAAACAAATTATTTAAACAAAAAATTACTTTTTAAAAGTGCAGGCAGTCAAGTAAGTACAATACGTGAAAAAAAGAAGCTTTTAAATCACAATAAACACTGGACAATCAGTGTTTAGGCGGAAAACAGTTAAGTACAGCAAGAAAATACAGAAAACTGATAATTAATCACTCCAAAGATGCTCTTTTAAGCTAGAAGGCTTGTATCAGTTTAAGGCATTCTAGTGCTTTCCAGTAGGTTAGTTACAGGAACGATGGGAAGCAAGCACAGATGTGGTCTTTTAAACCAGAAGGTTGAAAGAGATGGACAGCTTCCCAACTGATCAATAAACTACAATTCCTGGGTCAAGAACCACTCCTCTTGTGGTAGACAGGCTACCTAGTACTTACCACTCCCACTGATAAGCTAGAAGGCTCCATTCCAACACAAAGGCTTGGGTTGCTCAGAAGCTTACAAACACTCCTGGATACAGCAAATCTGTACCTGGACTAGACTAGTTACAGGAAAGGTGGGGATCAAGTGCAAACACAGGCTTTAAAACCAGAAAGTTGAGAGAGAGATGGAAAAACTGCCCAAACGGCCAATAAACTACAATTTCAGGGCCAGAACCACTCCTCTTGTGGTAGATAGGCTACCTAATGCTTACCACTCCCACTGATAAGCTAGAAGGCTTCCCTCCAACACAGAAAGGCTTGCGGGGCTCAGAAGCTTACTAACAGTCCTGGATACAGCAACTCTGTATCTGTACTAAGCTAGTTACAGGAAAGGTGGGAAACAAGTGCAAGTGCGGCTTTTAAACCAGAAAATTGAAAGAGATGGGAAACAAAACTGCTCAAATGGCCAATAAGGTTCAAGTTCTGGGCCAGGAGCCACTCCTCTTGTGGTAGATAGGCTACCTAGTACTCACCACTCCCACTGATAATCTAAAAGGCTTCCCTCCAACACAGAAAAATTTGGGGGGCTCAGAAGCTTACCAACAATCCTGGATACAGCAACTCTGTATCTGGACTAGGCTAGTTACAGGAAAGGCGGGAAACCAGCGCAAGTGCAGCTTTCGAATCAGAAAGTTGAAAGAGTTGGAAAAAAACTACACAAAATGGCCAATAGCTACAATTTCTGGGCTAGGGACCACTCCTCTGTGGTAGATAGGCTACCTAATGCTTACCACTCCCACTGATAAGCTGAAAGGCTTCCCTCCAACACAGAAAGGCTTGGGGGGCTTAGAAGCTTACAAAGAGTCCTGGATACAGCAAATCTGTACCTGGACTAGACAAGTAACAGGAAAGGCAGAAAACAAGTGCAAACACAGGCTTTTAAATCAGAAGGTTGAAAGAGATGGAAAAGCTTCCCAAATGGCCAAAAAACTTTAATTTCTGGGCAGAAACCTCTCCTCCTGTGATAGATAGGCTACCTAGTGCTTAACACTCCCACTGATAAGCTAGAAGGCTTCCCTCTAACACAGAAAGGCTTGGGGGGCTCAGGAGCTTACAAACTGTTCTTGTGGACTAGACTAGTTACAGGAAAGGCAGGAAACAAGCTTAGAATTTATTTATTTATTTTTTTACAGAAAAGCAGCTCACAAAATTCTACACCAACCAACTAAAATACCAATACCCTCTAACTTTGTTACACCTTACAATAATATGAAACAGCTACGTTCCTCAAACAAACTACTGATTTATACACCCAAACCTAATAACTCAGCAGGGGACCGCCTCTTTTCCAACTCTGTTGGAAAAATGTGGAACAAACTACCCTCTGATATCACATCTTTGTCTATACTGTCACTTTTTAAAAGACAACTGACTATGCATCTCAATAGTCAATGGCTTTGCCCCTGTACCAACCCAGATTAACTTTCCCTCTTACTCTGTCTCTTTTTCTTACCCTATACCCTCATAATTTTCCTTTACATAATATCAACGTAGAAAAATGTTATCTCATATACACAGTATGACCACTGTAAAAAAAAAAATTATTGTTATTTCTTTGTTTTAAGACTTTAGGACTTTATTCTCTTTGTTTGCTCCTATCATAGTTGTACATTGCATATATTGTCTAACTGTTTTTTTTTTTAAATTCTAATCTTGTATGGCCTATTGCTGTATAAACATGTAATATTCCATTGGAGCTTTTCTCCCCGGGCCTCTACTGAAAATGGACATGTATCCAGTTAGACTAGCCCGGTCAACAAATGTAAAATAAAAATAAATAAAAATAAATCATAGTTTATATAAAAAATGCTGGAACATAACTTAATTGTTTTAATATTGTAGTTTCTAATGTTTTAAAAGGGTTGATATTTAAACCTTTTACTGCAACCTTTTTACTGCACTGTTTCAATTATATATGCAAATTTTGATTATTTTTCACAAGGGGAAGTGATGTCATTTATTTGTTTGATTACTGCTGGGAAGGGTAATTAAACTTGATTTGTTAGATACATGGTATTCTGATGAAGTCTAGTTTTTGATGAAAGCACTAAAAGTGTTTTTTTCCTGTACTACTTTCTGGTGTGTCGTTTCTGGACTTCCCTTGTTCTGCTTTGGTTGAGTTTCATCCTAATTTTGTGTTCCTGAGATGGTGATATGACATGTGACTGCCTTTCTGTCGGATCTTGCCAGGGAAGATGATACCATAGGGGTGCTGCAGTGGTTGATCATGTTGGTTACTGCCAAGTTCGATATAGGTATTGCATCTTGTGGGGGTATCAAGTGGCTGTCCTAAGGATGTAGCATTAATAAAATGGGATAATCTCTGCACATTTCTGTTCTAGCATGGTTGGATTTCCAATCAATGGTTGGGTAATATAAGTCAGCCAGGATTAGGGTGATGGGTGGATTTGTATGGGGCCAGATATGTGGGGTGGGTGTCCTGAGTCAGATATGTTGGCCAATAGCTATGTATAATTTGCACAGGGGTCTTGTCAACAGTTGACTGCACCTGGAGTGTCTCGTGTGTCAGACTGTTTGACTAGTTTGGAGGTGTGTGTCTGTCTAATATATATTTATATGCCACCTCCTTTGGCTTTGCTGCCCACATTTTGGTGTATGGCTGTGTGATAGGATGAGTGATCAGGTAAGGATGGGTTTTGCTCCATGGCTGTGGTCCAGGTTTCTGTCAGTGCACAAATGTCATCATCTTCCAGGGTTATGACTGCTTGCAATGAGTGCATTTTCCTGTTTAGACTCCAAGCATTTAGTGGCATGGTCTTTAATTTGCATTTTGTTCATTGTTTTCTGTTGGTAGTATGGACCCCATGGCTTTCCCTACAAAAGCACTATGGGGGAGGCAAGGGCCTTTGCCAGAGGCCTGAAGACCAAGTGAGACAGATGCAGGCCATCTCTAGCAAAGCAGCGTGGTCTGTTGATCATATGTTCCCAGGCTGCCAGGCAGTGGATCCCCCTGGGATGACATCAGTAAGTGAGCGAAGTGTTACTGACAATCATTTTCCTTTTGTATTGAGCCATCATTCTGGGTGATGGCAGAATGCTGCTTAAGGCTAGGGACATATCTGCATGGGACACATATTCAGCAAGCTAAATCATGTCTATCTTTCTATAGTCCAAGGAGATACATCTGACATCATTCACACCGCCATAGACCAGGCCATAGTGATACCTCTACCTGTTGTGGGGTGACGAGTGCATGTGTGATATGGCAGATTATGGCACCTGACAAACAAGTAACCATGACTTTCTCCTTATCTTGCCTACTGAGAAGCACATCTGCATGTCTCACAGTGGATTCTTCTATGAGTAATATGTTGGGTGTATGGTAAGGCCTTAGTGTTTGCAAGACCCTGTTGTGTGGACAGAAAATGTTCTGTGGTGTGTAGGTTTGTGGAGTTCTCATCTGTTTTTGCCTGTGAGGTGTGCTTTGTTTTGTTGTGGACCTCCACTTACATGAGTGTGTGCTGTGTATTTGCAGGTGATGTTTACTGACTGCATACACTGCAGGGAACCTATGTTACTGCACAATTTGTTCTGATGTGCACATTCTCCATTTGTCTGGCCAGTGGTTCCCATTTGTCTGGCCAGTGGTTCCCCTTCCCCTTGTGTGTGTATCTTTGTCCTTCTGTAGTCCAGTCACAGGCTTTGCCCACAGTGGCTGCTGTTATGTATTTGTAATTCTGGTGTGAGCAGGGTAAATGCCATAACATCACACACAAGGGTATGGACTTCACACATCTGAGTGTACCTATTTAGCAGGTTGTCCATCATTGCACCACTACATCTGCTGTGGTCCTCAGATGGTTTGTGTTACTATGTTATTATGAGGCTACATGTTGGCCTAGCTGTCAAACTGTCACAGACTGACATCTGTACAGGCTCATATATGACAGTCAGACAAAGGCCCACACATGGGGACAGGGTGTTAATACTGTTCAGCCAAACATAGACAGTTGGGTGACCAGTTTGGTATTTGCTTGCTTTCTCTTATGGGTATGATGTCTGCTTCTCTTCTGTCTGCATTGATGTTTTGACATGACCCTTTTTTGTTTTGCAAATAGTTGGCAGGCAAATGCAGTGTTAGGACAAGCAGAACGGATATATAAGGCATACTTGTGCTCCTTCTGTGACAACCTGTCATTCCAGGGGTATGGATTTTGGCTAGTGACATGTTGTCAGTGCTGACACAGCAAGGTGGCAGCCTTTTGTAACTTGGCAGTACACTGACCTTCAGGTACCTGCTGTCCTACTAGGCACCATACCTCTCAACGTCTTAGAGTCAGACATCTGGACAAAGCTATAAGTAATTGGGGGACAAAGGCCTAAATATAGGGACCATTTTTAACTATTGGCCTTACAAACCTAGAAAGGTGGTACAATAACAGGTTTTGCATCAGCATGCATTTTTCTAAAGGGTATGAAGTCTGAAACTACAATCTGTGATTATTTTCTGATTTTAGTCTTTCGTGATTTGCCAATGATTTTCAGGAAAACCAAAATTTCATGATAAACAGAACAAAAATATGATGCAAACCTCTGGACATTCTGCAAAAAGTCTCTACAGTTGAGAGGTATGCTAGGCACTCAGTAGGTTACTCCAAGCTATGTACTGTCCACATGTGTGGCCCCCTGTCCCTGACCTGTCCAGCTTTCCTGCAGTAACAGATATTGATATCTGGACAGTGTGAAAAACTCCTACAGAAGGTGTAGTTGACATGCAAAATAGTTGGCACTGCAGTTCTTGGAACATGGACCCTGTCAACCACAATACTGTACCTGGGCCCCTAAGACACAACAGCCAGGAGTAAGTGACGCCACATCCTGGCAGTATTAACCACACATATACATAACTCATTGACCCCTGCATATTGTGGACATGCAACAAGTTATCAAGTTGACTGGGGCAGCCCTGAGAATGTGTGCTCTGCTGCTAATACCCTACAAGCATTAATGTTACTGCATATTTCTATGGTAACATGGGTGTGTTGGGGGGGCACACCTGTCAACTGTACACATTTGCGCAGACTGTACTAATGTTGGCTTTACATTTTGGTTCCATCTAGCATAGTATTGTGCCTGTCTTGGAGAATACAGGCATATCACTAAAGACCACAGGTTAGATTGTAATGGCAGACATTTGGGTTTCAGTCATCTTACCCTTCAGAGCCTTAATGCAACTGCAAGACCTGCTGTGATATCACTGTGTAAGTCTGTAGGGGAATATTTCATCATTGTCCCCATTTGTGGGCCTTTGTCAGACATTTCTTTATAGTTTTCTATGGCTGACTTGTTGTGTGAGGCTGAGGGGTGAGTATGGGACCCCCACATTGACATCCATGCATGTGACCTATGATCCCCCAGTTAGTTAGCCCACCACATATACTGCAGTGAGATTTGTCACCTAGGGAACTACTGCATACTCTGGGGAAGCCAACATTGGGTGGACCTTTCCTGTTGTCTTACACAGCTGTCAGTTGTCTGCTGCTATCCCGGTAGGCCACCCCATTTCCTTGCATGCATGCAGCAATACCATAGCTATGCTACCACAATGTACTACTCCATTCATTTATTGTTAAGAAGACTGACATGCCTTGTGCCTGCGGCAGTTGTGAAAACAGTGCTTGAGGGCTGACTCTGTCAGACGCACACAGTACACAGCCTATACATGGTAAGGTACAGGTAGTGTGATGTTAGTGGTATCCATTTTTACTGTATGTGCGACTCAGAGAGAGGTGTCAGTCCCTGCTTCCCTACAGTGTCAGTGCGTGTGCTATGTGTTGTCTCTTTGCCAAGGCCTGGGCATGCTGGGCACACCTCCATCTGCCTAGAGGAGTAGGCTCAGGGGGTTTCTCCTCCAAGTCCCCCTGTGCCTATGGGGACCTTGGCAATGGTGGGGGGGACTGTGTGGCCATTGCCTGTGATGTTTCTGCTGCAGCTGTTTCCACAGGCTCGTACTGTGTAGCATGGCACATACTATGAACATGTGTACACATATGGCTGGAGAGTAATGCAGGGCTCCACCAGATATGTCAAGGCAGCGGAACCATGACTTTAGCATTCCAAACACATGCTCTACAATGTTCCTGGTTTGTGGATGTGCCTCATTATGGCGGTTCTTCAGTGCGTGTGTGGGTGCATTTCTGATGGGTGTCATCATCCACGACTCCAGTGCATAGCCAACATCTCCCACCAGATGGCCATATGGGATGTCCCCCTTGGTAAATGCCTGGTAAATCTGGGAGGCCTGCCATATTTGGAAGTTGTGATAGCTACCAGGGGTGCCAGCACACACATTCATGATAATGTCCTGGACATTGCACATGACCTGGCAGTTGATGGAGTGATAACCCTTGCGGTTGACATAGATTATTCCCTCTTCAACGGATGGTGCCTTGATGTGGATGTGGATGCAGTATGGCACCCAGTACCTCTGGTTAGTCTGCTACATGGTAGAAGAGATGTATATTGCTGGTTCTCTCCTCAGGGGTGCTGGGGAAATATATGTGCTCACCTGCATGTGTTCGGATGACATCCAGGAACTGGTGGAGTACCCTAGATGCAGATGGCTGTGAGACCCCCATAATGTCCTCAGTAGATCTTTGGAAAGTACCTGTAGTGTGTGTTCTCAAGGCTACACATACCTTTGCTTCAAATGGAATGGGTTCCCCTCTGTTGGCTCTGGGTCTGAGGTGAGGCCGGCACAGCTCGATGAGTTGTTGTAGTATGTACCTGTCCACTCTGTAGTGCTCCACCATGTCCAGCTCAAGTAGCCCCTGAAAGGTTACCCTAGGTCTGAACACTCTTCTCCTCTTCAGCCTGGGATGGTTGTCAGCATCATCCTCATCACTGCCCTCAGTCTGTAGCACATACAGATGTAGCAAAGCAGCAGCAGCCCCTAACATTTTGTCAGTTAAAATTCTCTAGTGTGTACACCAATGGTGTAGTTTTTGTGGGAAGAAACAGACTGAAAGGTGTTTGCATACTTTATACTGATCTGCTGCAAATGCTGCCTGCGTGATTGGCTGACTATGATACATTCCACCTGCCAGGTATATTATTGAGGTGTTTGAATAGGCCACTGTGAGTGGCAGAGTCCGTATTAGTGATTCCTAGGTTCATAGGTTCATAGGTTCATACTAGGCTATCTGCCCTAGGGCATTTATAAGCCTAGCCAGAGTGTGTGTGGCTTTCACCACCCCTTAGGATGAGAATACTATACCCATTAGTTTGCTGTGCCTCTGTCCAGCAGTGACACAGAGATGATTCCCGGGGTAAACCTACGATCTCCCATCCACTCGTCAAGATTTCTCTTGAACAGAGTCAGTGAGGGGCTCTGCCTCACATGGACTGGGATTCTGTTCCATAGTGTAGGGAGTCTCTGGGTGATGAATCTGTCCCTCCAGCACGTCCTATTTATATCCGTGTTGAGGTTTAAGTCTCTTGCTCTCGTGGATCTGGTGGATTTGGATTTTTTGAGGTGAAGCATGTCCATTAATTCCGGGTTGGACATGGCCTTGTATGTCAGGCACAGATCACCTCTGAGCAGATGGTATGTGACTGAATAAAGCTGGAGTTTCTTCAGTCGGGCAGCGTATGACATATGTTTGAGCCCCTTTATCCTTTTGGTGAGGAACTTTTGGGGTGTTTCCAACTGCTGCAGGTGTCGGTTAAGGTACATTCCGAATGGGGCGTTGTACTCAATCATTGGTCTGATAAGTGAAGAGTACAGGGGTACAATGACCTCTCCTGATCTGGATGTGAATCCCTTCATGATCAGGTGGGCAATGTAGAAGGTCTTCCTAACCACTTTGGCAATGTGAGTGTCAAAAGAGAGGTTACTGTCAACTTGGGTCCCCAGGTCCCTGATAACTTCTTCCGTGTTTAATGGATTACCACCTATGTGGTAATTAGGGGTTACCTTGTTTTTCCCAAAGGGTATGACTATACATTTTTTGGCATTTAGCTTAAGGCCATGGCTCTGGCACCAGTTATCCATTTCTATGAGACCTCTCTGGAGGATGTCTGTGTCTGATGGAGTGTCAATTATGGTGCCCGGTTTGCAGTCATCTGCAAATTTTGTCAGCCACAATCCCCCTATGTTTGCCTGCACTTCAGAAAAATAAATGCCGAACAAGAGGGGGCCCAGGACTGAGCCCTGTGGGACACCGCTCGTGACCGGCTTAGAGTCTGACATGGCACCAGCAACTCTAACCCTGTGGGTTCTGTCCTTGAGCCAGTTTGCAACCCATCTTGTGACATATGGGTTTACATCTAAGCTGGTGAGCTTTTCTATGATGCCCGAGTGGGGTATTGTGTCGAACACTTTTGCTAGGTCAAGATAGGCTGTGTGAACTGCCTTACCCTCATCAATGGCCTTAGTGACTGTTTCGAAAAAGTCGACCAAGTTCAAGAGGCAGGATCTGCCCTTGACAAAGCCAAATTGGGTAGGATCCAGTGTCTGTAGGTCCCCAATGTCTTTATTTATGAGTTCCATTATGATCCTCTTCATAGCTTTGCAGACAAGGCTCGTCAAGCTTATAGGGCGGTAATTTCCAGGGTCCGTAGAAGCACCGCCTTTGTGGAGTGGGACCACAGTTGCTGTACGCCATTCTTTGGGTACGTATCCTATAGTAAGGCTAAGATTAAACAGCAGCCTTATGTGTGGGTTTAGTTCCTCATTGAGTTCGTGTAGCACACAGCCGGGGACACCATCCGGTCCCATTGATGCTGTGCTTTTTGCTTTAGAGAGAGCAGCTCTCACCTGGGCATCTGAGATGTTTGGGAGGCTAGACTCTGGTGGGATAGATATTTCTCCTTTTGGGGGGGAAGAAATTAGCACTGAACCTGTCTGCCAGTATGTTGGCAATGTCTGTGGGTTCAGTGATTTTTGTATCATTTTGGACTAATTCTGAGCATATCTGGGAGTTTCCACCCAGGTTTCTAACATAGCTAAAGAAGGCCTTATGATTGTCTTTTGTGTCTTTAGCGATTTTTCTCTCAAAGTTGGCCTTGGATGATTTTATGAGTGATCGTAGTTTTTTGCTAGTATTGATCACAGATGCCTTCCCTTTTAGGGATTTTGCTCTGTCATGTAGTAGCTTTCACCTCTTGGTGTAGAGTTTGTTTATGGCTGGGGTCCACCAGACCGGGCGCCTGCCTTTGGTGGAAAGGGTCTTGATTTTATTAGGGATTGCTTGATCCATACATTCCTGGAGGTGCTCATAGAAGGCATTTGTAAGGGTTTCAGCAGCGTGGGTTGTGGTTTCCACTGGCTCGGGGGCCTTGAAGGATACCACTCCAGTCTTAAGAAGTGTGAAGTTTGCTTTTGAGAAGTTCTTCACTGTGGTCTTTTTTGCTGGGGATGGGGGCGGGATGTGGCTCTCCAGTGAGATTAATTTATGGTCTGATCTCACCAATGAGGGATATACTTCCGGTGTGGAGCATTTTGTCCCCATGTTTGTGATGATCAGGTCTAGTATATTTTCTCATCTTGTGGGAATGGTGACTAGTTGTTCCATAGCATTTGAGTTTATGAACTCCAGGAACCTTTGGGCTAGGGTGTTGGGGCTTGAGTAATGTTCCCAGTCTATGTTTGGGTAGTTGAAGTCACCCAATATGATGGTGTTTGGAGAGACATTCATACTCTCCAGTGTCTTCAGGAAGGCTGTGTGGGTTTCCTGAGTTTGAGAGGGTGGTCTGTAGCATGCTACAAACTGTAGGGCAGTTTTACCTATGGTTAATTGCACCTGGATGGTCTCCGATGCTTCATGCATTGCCACTAACCTGGAGGTGTGGGTATCCTTTATGAATATGAATACTCCCCCTCCTTTTGTGGTTCGGTCCGGATTTTGGGGCCAGAACACATGATATGAGGTATAACCTGACAGTGCTGGGGTGCTCTCAGGAGCCTTGAACCAGGTTTCAGTCACAGCACAGACATCGATGTTCTCCATACTGAGGAGGGCTTCGAGGGTGTGCATCTTGAGGTTTAGACTTCTGGCATTGAGCAGTATTACCCTTAGTTTTTTTCCATTTTTGTTTTCTAGGGCGGTAGGTTTATCATTTGAGCCTTGCCTAAAAAAGGCACTATGGGGGTGGCAAGAGCCTTTGCCAATATCCGGAAGCCCAGGGGTGACAGGTGCAAGCCGCCCCTTGTGAAGCAGCATGGCTTGTCAAGCATGTCATCCCAGGCAGACAGACATTGGATCCCCTTAGAATGACACCAGTAATTAAGCCAATTATTAAAGCTGATCATTTTGTCTCTGTATTTCCTTTATTCTGCTATTTCCTTTTTTTTCCTCTATTTTCAATGTGTTTAAGCCCTGCAGCACTCTGCTCAAATTGTTTCAGCTAGTGTAAACATTGCTGAGCATAAAAGGCCCTCCACTGGACACGAACATGCTTATCAGTTCTTGAAGGAGCTAAGCACAGCTAAACAGCCTCAGACACACACCCTTGCTTAGCTGTGCTTAGCTGAGCACAAATAGTAGCAGCAGAGCTCCAATGTGCATACACCAAACATGACACACCCTCTTTTCATGTCAGCTGCTTTTTCTGCTTACACCAAAGCATTGTAGCTCCTACATATTTAGGTACCCACAGACATGGTCTCCCATTTTGCTATTCAATAAATTTAGGTCATTTACATAGCCCACTACACCGGAGCCTAAGTCCTTAGCTACCGCTGTCAGCTGTTATTGTTACGAGTCTGCCTGCCACCCCTTATAATGGCAAAATTCATGTTTCACATAAATTTGCCTTTTTACAATTTTTTAAAATTTTCTGCACGATCGTGTTTGGGAGCCACTGTGCTCTGCTTAAACGTCCGAAATCGGGCAAAAAACGAAACTTTGATTTTTATAATT
This sequence comes from Protopterus annectens, assembly GCF_019279795.1. NCBI lineage: Eukaryota > Metazoa > Chordata > Ceratodontiformes > Protopteridae > Protopterus > Protopterus annectens. The sequence goes on from NC_056731.1 coordinate 755,874,748, forward strand.
TTGAAATGGTTCTGCATGCCAATGGCCATATTTTTGGCCATTGGCATGCCTAATACTCATAATACATGCATTACCTTGAGCTTTCATGCCCCCGTTTTGATTTTTGCAGAAATGTACTGGGTTAGTAACCGGATACATTTCTTCAGCAGACACGGCTCCAACACGGATGCCTGTTTGCTTGTTGAATCTCTAATTCACCTCATTTGCATGTTTTTCACCAGCAAATGAGGTGATTAGCATTATTCCATGGTGTCTGTTTTGGAATAATGCTGGGAGGCTCGTACACGCCCCCCAACCTTGTTTATTGGATCACACAGGCTCCAAACTCCGTGTTTGAGCTGTGCCACTATTCTTACATGGAGTTTAGCTCTGTGTAGGCTTTATTGAATCCTGGGGCATGTTTTCTATCTGTGTAAATAGACAATTTTGCATTCAAGTTTTAAACTGTTCATATAACTTGTATCAAAAGAAAACTAAAGGTTTTGTTTCCTATTTTTGAAAATAAAACCGAGGGAATTGTTTGATATAGAGATTTATAAGTGCAAGTACCTCTGTTGCTAGTTTGATGCATATACACTTCTGTTGCTATAATATATGTAGGAATAATATAGTCAGTTAAATACATACATTTCTGTTTGCTAAAAAAAGGCTTAAACTGTTCTTAGCTGAGAAATAAGGAAAAATCAAATAAATAAAGTGGCATACATGTAATGTAACATGAAGTCTGGTACAGCTTGAAACAAGTAAGGATGCAGGTGCGAGGAAAAAAATTAGTTGGAGGCAAAATGAACTGTCACGTAATTCACCTTGAAACAAGAACACAAAAGAGCTTATTAACAGACTGCATGGCATCATCGGAAGACTACATGTTCACACAGAAATACTGTCAAACAGGAAAGACTCCCTAAAAAGTTTAATTAGCCGACTGCATGACATCATCAAAAGGCAATTTTCACACAGAACAGGAAAGACTCCCTAAATGCCAAAATAATGACTTTGAGAGTTCCCAAAAGACTGCTTTCATAAGAACGTATATATGTGAGATGTATTCTAATTTCTAGGGAGATATGTTAGAGCTGTTTTATGAAAAAACTTGAAGACAGTACATTTTACAAGCGGTAAATTATTGTACGTTTCATCTATTATATAAACAGTTACTTTATTAATTTCTGCAAAGTTCATCTGCACTAACCAGACTTTGTTTTCTACAAGGCATTTCTACAAGGCACTTTAAACATCTGCATTTAATTACCAGACTTTAACACAGAAACAGCAGTCGGCAGTATCAGTAAGTCACAAGACTGTCAGTGACATTCAATCCATCATTTTATTTTAAAATAATTCTTCAGTGTCCTTGGCTACCAGTTCCTAGCAGATCTGGGTGCTTCCCTTGAGATTGCAGACATATGTGAAGAAAGCCTTATGATTGTCTTTAGTAGATGTGGCCAGTTTGGACTTGAAGTTTGCTTTGGAGGATTTCACTAGTGCTCTTATTTGCTTGTTCAGGCTAAGGAGAGAGTGCTTCCAGTTAGACACTTGCTCCTTCTTGGTCCTGGAGAGGAATTTTTTTTCCTTTTATTATAGAGTTTATTTATTGTAGATGTCCACCAGACAGCTTTACTCTTCCTTGAGGAGGAGGATTTTGTCCTGTCTGATATTCCTGATTCCATGCAGCTATATAAATGCTCATATAGTACTTTGGGGTAGGTTTGGACATATGTGCCAGTTCCTGTGGAGTGGGAAGGGGCTGCGAAGCTGTTTAGACCTTCCCTAAGGAGGTTGTAATCAGCTTTGGAGAAGTTTTTTTGTTTGACCCTAGCTGGGGGAGGGGTGGGGTGACTTCGAAAGTGACTGCTTTGTGTTTGGATCTTACCAGGTGTGATGACACTGTAGGGATGCTGCAGTGGTTACTCATGTTGGTTAATACCAAGTCCAAGATATTTTCACCTCTTGCAGGGGTGTCAACCAACTGGTCCAAGGCATTTGCATTGATGAAATCAAGGAATCTCTGGGCATTTGTGTTTTGGCATAAGTATGTCTTCCAATCTATGGCTGGATAGTTAAAGTCACACAGGATCAGGGTAAAGGGTTGAATCCAGATAGATTCGAAGATGTCCCAAGAAGTGGAGTGGACATCTTGAATCAGAGTTGGAGGCCTGTAGCTAGCTATAATTTGAATAGGGGTCTTGTCAATTGTTAACTGCACCTGGAGTGTTTCCTGTGCATCATACTGTTTGACCAGCCTAGAGGTGTGTATGTCTTTTGTATATATTGCAACTCCACTGCCTTTTGTTTTGCTGCCCACCATTTGGGGTCTGAATGAATGATAGGATGAGTATCCTGGTATGGCTGGGTTGCTCTCTGCAGCTTTGTACCAGGTTTCTGTGACTGCACAAATCTCTGCTTCTTCCAGGGTTAAGAATGTTTGCAATGAGTGCAGTTTCATGTTTAGACTCCTAGAGTTTAGCAGCATAACATTTAATTTATATTTTGATGAAATTTTCATGTTGGTAGTTTTGACCTCATGGCATTAACTAAAAAAGGCACTATGGAGGAGGCAAGAGCTTTTGCCAGGAGCCTGAAGCTCAAAGGAGACAGATGCAGGCCATCTCTGGCAAAGCATCGTGGCTTGTCAATCATGTCGTCCAAGGCTGTCAGGTACTGGATCCCCTTGGAATGACACCAGAAACTAAGCCAATTGTTAAAGTCAATCATTTTCAATTTGTATTGAGGCATCATTCTGGGTGACAGAAGAATGCTGCTTAAGGCTAGGATCATACCTGCATGAAACACATACTTAGCAAGCTCAAGCATGTCTCTCTTCATATAGTCCAGGGAGGTAAGTCTCAAGTCATTCACTCCAACATGGACTATGACAGCATCATAACAGGACCTGTTGAGAGACTTGAGTACATTGGTGATATGGTGGATTCTGGCACCTGACAAACAATTAACTATGACTTTCTCCTTATCCAGCCTGGAGAGGGGCATATCTGTGTGTCTCACAATGGAGTCTCCTATGACATATATGTTGGGTTTATGTTTAGGCCTTGGTGGCCATGAGACACAGGTGGGTGGACTATATGTGGTGTGTGGTGTGGTGGGCAGTGGAGTTTGCATGCGTTTATGCCTCGGAGGTCTCTCTTGTTTGGATATGCTTTTGTTGAGGACCTCCGCATATGTGTGTGTGGGGAGGATTGTGTAGGTTTGGGTGGTGTTTGAAGTGTGGTGTTCATGTTGCCAACCTTCTCAGTGTCAGATATACTGGTTTGTGGGAGAAAGCAATGACACTAGGTGCTTGATGAAATTGCATCTCTCACAAATTGTGTTTCTAGGTGATAGTAGCAGATGGTTGTCCATGTAGATGATGCAGTTGCTGCACTATCTCAGGATGCCCGTATTGACTAGACTGGCAGGAGAAAATATAGGAAATTGTCCATCCATATTTGTCAGAAACTGAAAGAGCTAAGCGAAAACTTTTAGCTGGAATACCTAAAAATGGTTAAAAAAACATGCAGCTCTAGCTCTGGTTTCAGCAGACCTGTATCTAGACTATGCTACTCAATTTTAAGGCTAAGAACTCGTAAAAAAAAAACTCACAATGAAGCACAGATTAATCACTTATAATCAAAAGAACAGAACTTGCAGTATGAAAAAATATAGTTACGAAATAAGAAATGCAGTAAAATTCAGTTAAACAGTAATGAATTGCAGTAGATAGCAATGAAATATAGTTAATCAGTGGATTGCTTTGAAACAGTAGTTCACAGTCAGAACAGTAACAGACAGCACAAATAAAGCAGCAATTCAGTAGAATACTGTCATCAGTTTAAATTTAATGAGCCTACCAACAAGCAGTAATAAATACAGCAAACAAAATGCTGTTGAACTCCTAAGCACAAGAAGCAAAATGGAGTAGAAAGAGGTAGAGAAGATAAGATAAGCTTGAGAAGCTAAAGGGGTGGGCCTTTACTAAGTTCTCACTATAAATAGTAGACAGAGCTGATGTAATGTGACTGGGGGAGTGTCCAGTATTAACTTTATACTAGATGCGGGCAACTCAAAGCCACCAAGACTTAAGACCACCACAATAGCAGGATGTGTGTGGAAAAACAGTTGCAGAGATTGCAGAGATATATAAAACAATTGAAAATAAGCACTTATCTTTTTCCAATGTTACAGCAGAGCAAATGGCAGAAAGCCTATCCCACTGCAGCTTTGAACAGCTTCGGTAAAAAGTCCATCTGGTTTAAAACACTGGCTATTAAAGGCAGAGAAACAGGAACCAGCCCAATTAGCCAATCAAAATAACAGTGTTGTCAGAATGCTTCTAGCTAGATCAACCCCAACTGATTCTTTCTGACACAAAGAAAACAGCTGGGCCTCTCTAGACAAACAAAATCACTACAAGCTCTAAAGGCCACAAACAGTAACATATATTCAGCTCTAACAGCCAACGAAAAGGAGACTAAAAACAGTCGCACAGATTACAGAGATATGCAGTAAAACAGAAGTGCAGAAAACAGTTGAAAATATATCTTTTTCCAATATCACAGCTGAGCAAATGGCAGAAGGCCTATCCCACTGCAGCTTTGAACAGCTTCTGAGACCATAAAAAGGTTTTAATTTCCTGTCAATGTACATTGCAAGAGGATATGTTTTTGACCCACTAGCTATGACTATTACATGAAGTAGTGAATCATCAATATTTTTATGTGCTTTGGGGATGCCAAAGATCGATGAAATATGGAAGGTGTTTAATGATTAAAAAGTCAAAGTGGTCAGATCTATAATTTTTGCATCAATAAATCATTCAACATAAGGTCAATCTTTTGATATGAATTGTTGACCTCATTTCTAGAAATAGAAAGAAGTATATCACCTTGATATAGAACATTCGACATCCTTTCTGAGTAATCAACAGAATCCATAATCACCAAGCCACCCACTTTGTCTGGTTTCATATTCTTTCTTTGCTATTATGTATTAAAGCGTGAAGTAGTGTATTTTCATCTTAGCAAGGTTGAAGTGTCTCTTCACATTGTCAGTAGCTAGGTTATAGAGCTCACATTTAAAAAAAAAAACATTCAAAATGTTGTACTACATGGTGTAGGGGGAATTGAAGGTACTTTTTAATGTAAATTAAACTTACTCTTGAGTTAATGAATCAAACATAGCCTCAAGATTAACCTCCCATAAAAATAATTTGAAATGCAATGTGTTTAAGCCCTGCAGCACTCTACTCAGATTGTTTCAGCTAGTGTAAACATTGCTGAGCATAAAAGGCCCTTAGCTTAAACGGCCGAAATCGGGCAAAAAAAAGAAACTTTGATTTTTATAATTTTGAAATGGTTCTGCATGCCAATGGCCATATTTTTGGCCACTGGCATGCCTAATACTCATAATACATGCATTACTTTGAGCTGTTTTACTCAAATTAAAAGTTTTTTAAGAGACAAAAGAGAAACCTTCTTTAAAGAAAATAGAAAAAAATGAGTAATATTCAATGCAACATTACTGTCATTAAAAACTTTAAAGTTGTTTTGTTCAAAAATCATCTCCTCTTGTTTAATAGAACAGGGTGTCTAAGGAAGAGTGACTACTTTCTTCCTCTTCCTCTGCCTCTTCTCCTTCTGTTGGGGTTCAAATAAAATTCCCTGTGCTGCTGTTCCTTCTGTAAAAGTCTGTTGGAATATAATAGGGTAGAAATTGTACAGGGTCATCAATAACAGTATGAAATGCTGATGTTCCTCTGTTGTCAGGCAGAAAAGATGCAGTACTGATGTGAACGAACATACAAGCCTTGTTAGGTGTATTATCAGCCCTTTGATAGTTCTCATCTATGGTGTATCTTGATTTAAGTAAGGGGTAAACCCATCTTGATTCCTATTCCTTCTTATCCCTCTCCAACTTAGCTAGCTTTCAATGCTTAGCCATAGGATCTGTTTTATCAGCCTACCCATGTGGTGCATGTAGACAGTGTGCTTATATTGAGAACACTGAAATAATTAACTTAACAACAGACAAGTCAGAGTTCAGTACTATTATAACTGTAACAGTCCTGGAGTTGTTTACATTAGTATATGTGATTTCTGTTGTTCTTTTTATGTAGGTAAAACCGACAGATCCCTAAAAAATGAATTGATGAACACACATATGACATTTTTAAAGGCAAAGAAACTAATACTTTAGCTAAAAGGGCACTTAAAATTTTATGTCCTAGAATAACTACAAAAAGACCTTAGAGGTGGTCAGTGGGAAGACACTCTGGAATCTAGAGAATTATTTTGGCAATTATCACTGCAGGCCAATAAGGATTTTGGTCTAAATAAAATGATTTCAATTGCTTCAGTATTAAAATTGATATCTGCCAAACTTTAATTTCAACATTTATAATTTACAGTTGCTTAAGGCTACATTTGGTGCATTTTTAGTGGGATGTGTATATTTTATAATGAATTGGTTCAAAAT
>NC_056731.1:755886218-755993718 GCF_019279795.1 Protopterus annectens
ATTCTAATTTGTTGAGCTTATTTAATTTTGCAAAACTATTTATATAGTGTGTGACTCAGAGTACTATGATTTACCAGTCAGGATGCATACAGGTAGAGGTGCTTAAGAAAAACGTTTTGTAGATGGTAACCCTTGGGTTGCCAAGTAAACAGGACTAAACATCATTAAAGTAGCTCATACTCCAACATACATCTGCCACAAGTTTTCAAATCTCTGATTACTGAAGTATGAGCATTAAGGGACTCTTTCGGTTATTATCCCCCTGTGAACTACCCCAAATTTCCTTTTTTTCAAATCCTTACTTTTCAGTTTGACCAGTGTTAACCCATGCCTAATACAGCTTACCTTTTTGCTATCATTTGAAAAACAAAGCTTTTCCATATGGCATTACTTTAAAAATATATTTACAGGCATTACACAAAATGAAAAGAAAAAAAAAAACAGGGCTGTGTATAAAAGACGTTCAGAGATTCCCATGTTAATAGATATCCCATGACCATATATGCCTTGCCAGTACCCTCAATTAGGCTGCACCCCTTTCTCCAGTAGGGGCATAATGGTCAATCCTGGAGTAAATTCATAGATTCATAGGTTCTTACTAAGCTTACAGTCAAAAGAGGCCATCAGGAAGCTCATAGCAGTACTGGTGGGAAACTAGCAGTGCCCCCCATTAAGTGGACTTTCTCCGCATATTCCTAGTGAAAATTTGCAGTCACTCTTCCAGTCATCCAGAATGGTGTTATAGGTTGCTCGTGAAGTGTTCTGCTTGAAAGGTAAGGGCAGCCTATTTCTGAAATGGGCTATACATTGGGTTAGGTATCTGTCACACAATCTGGTAATGTTGATATGATTTTTTAGCTTTGGGTCTCTAGAACAGGTTCTGCTTTATCACCTGTTCCATTTAGGTGAAGAAGTTCAAAGAGTGCTGGGTCATTCACAGTATGGAAAGCTAAGTAGAGATCACCCCTTCAGGAGTCTGACACTGAGTAGAGTGACAGTGCTTTAAGTCTATCAGCATAATTAAAGGTACTGAGATTTGACATATTTTTGATGAGGAAACACTGAGGTCTATTAAGCTAGTTTAGGTGCTTGGTGAGGTACATACTGAAAGGCACATTATATTAAATGAAAGGCCTAATAAGGAATGAATAAAATGAGACTTTAACTCCTTTGGTACTCAAGGATAAGACACAAAGGATAAGCTGCACAAGGTAGAACGATTTTCTAACCACCACAGAGACATGATTGTCAAAGGAGAATCAATTATAAACCTAGAATATGTACCCAAGTCCCCGATGACAGTCATATTTAAGTGGAATGTTATCTATATTTTAAGCAGTAGTGATGCCGGATTTACCAAAGGAAACTATACTGCATTTCTTGGTGTTCCTGTGAAAATCAGAGGTTAAATAAACCATGAGTAAAAGATAAAGGGATTTACTATTGTATGCAGTAACCATATATGTACATCTGAAGATTAAACACTAAAAGCTGCAGGAAAATTATTTGTTTTTAATACCTTTATTAAATCTTTACATTTTATACAGTGACATAGATACACTTACATTTATAAAAAATATAGTAATTTTTTTCATTATTTCCATGCATTATTCATGTTTTCTTTTTAATAATTAACATTCACAGCAACACTACATAAATAGCTCAGTTCCTGCCTTGCATTAAAACCTCACTCCATCACCTCCTGAACATTATTCGCCATGTACGGTTCCTACAAATTTCACTTATTTCTCTATAATTTGCTTCTTCCCTTTTCTAAAAATCCCACCTCCAGTTATTCTATCTCCTTTACAGTACTTAATGTAGAGGATTATGATCATGGATTGTAACCTGCTTATTATGTGACTGAGAGGGTCTATATTAGAACATAGAAGTTTCAAAACTTCGAATGTTCTAATATCAACCCCTATTCAGCGAAAGCAGAAAACATCTAACATACAGAACAGCAAATTTTTTCCTAGGGAAAAAATTTGCTGTTCCAAAACACATACACACAACACAAGCACACCAAACAAACAGCAATCCACACATATACACCTAAAATCTTACACCTAACCCTACACTAAACTATACATACACCACTAACTATCCACTTATCTTAACCCAAACCCTAACCCTTATGTCCGTCACTATCGCACACTCACCTCACCCACACCATAACCCTAACTCACCTACCCCACCCTAACCCTCACGTCGACACAATCGCACACTTACCTGATCCACGCCCTAACCCTAACTCACCTAACCCACCGTAACCCTCACATCTACACAATCGCACACATACCTAACCCACGCCCATAGCCGGTTTTAGGCACCAGCGAACCCTGCGGTCGCTGGGGGCCCCCTGGTCCTGGGGGGCCCCCAACCACAGCAAGTTATCGTATTTTGATATTTTGTAACATGTCTGTTAAACCAACAAAAACTAGTACAGTAATCTTGTATGCTTAATAAATGGGGGGGGGCTTAATAATAACTCTTATTTTTATCTCCTTCAAAAGTCAAAGATCTTTAGTTATAATAACAGTGTTTTGTCAAGTAACAGGCTTCACAATTACATTAAATGTTTTACCATCGATATAATGACCCTGGCTTAGTTAAACCCTGCTGGTGGACATCCTCTCCACTAAAACTAACAACATAGCTAGCTGTAGGTGCCTACAATACCTGTGGATGCCAGGGGGGGCCCTTAATCATCCCTGACTGAGTGGGGGCCCCACAAAAGGTGCTGTTGGTTGAGGAAAAATGAGGAGAAAAAATGTAATTCATTTTTGCTTGTACTATTTAATCGGAACCAGGCTGTGATATGACCCTGTTAGGATAAAGCTGATAATAAACATGAATATGGTTAGAACTAGAGAAAGATCAGCAGCCGGAGTGACTGATTTCAGTGCACACCATAGAGTTTCAGAAGAGCTAATGCTTCTGATCTTCAGGGATGGTTTCTCTTTCAAGAAATGTAATAAATGTTGTCAGAACACCAGATACTGTAGCTCTCAATGTCTTTGCTGAAGAATTCTGCTCTGTGCCAAAAATAATAGCAGAATAAATGCTCAAAATGAGGATCACATTTTAAATGTTGCTCTAATTCACTTAAAATGTTTCTAGAATAGCACATTTTGCATCAACATGCATTTTTTTTGGACAATAAGAAGTATAAAACTATGATGTCTGGATTTATTGACTGTCTGTAATTTTAAATGATTTGCCTGCAAGTAAAACTTATTTATTTATTTATTTTTTTATGAAGGACAAAGCAAAATTATGAGGCAAAATCAAGGAATATATGTGGAATCAGTGACAGTGACAGGTATTCACATTTACTCCTCAATGAGATAAAGTGACTTACTCTTGCTGTTTGATGACTGCGAAACAGCAGTCACTGATCTGATCTGGCAGTACCAGTGTTGCACAATGTATTGTTATTTGCTGAAATAAGTACAAAACTAGGATTGCTGTGACTTATGCATGTGTGTGTGTGTATAAAAAAATATCACTGATTTGTATCAGTGCATACATCCAATAATGCTGGAACACACACATTTTTCTGCTGTGTATCAGTAAAAAATGCAGCTAACAAGTAATTATATTTTAAAAGTAAGGCATAAAATATATCACAGAACATTCAGACACTTAGATCTTCTAAGAATCTGGTGGCCCCCACTTCCCAGACTGTATAAATGGATACAGAAGGAATCCATTATTCATCCTTGAATGTGTGGGGTGCCCCACAAAAGCTGTTTCTGGTTGGGCAAAAATGAGGAGATTAAAATGATTTCATTTTCTGAATATGCTCTTTAACCTGAACAGGGATGTGATATCACCTTGTATCACCTTGTTAGGATAAAACTGATAATAGCCTCTGCTATCAACTGCACCCACTTTCCTCACAATCACACATCAGGCATGAATACTGGTGGCTGCCTTTGGGGGTTAGGGTTGAGGAGTGAGGAGGCATGCTATGTATATGTATTGCAGCAGTCACTTGAAATACATGACTGTGGCCATTTGAACCTTTGCTTCCATCCCAATCTAACACCAGAGGGATGCATAGGCAGTGACTGTCTTTTTGGGGGAATTAGAGAGGCAGGCAGTATTCCAAGACAGGATCTGTATATCCTCACAACAAACTGGCTTATTAGTTTATTGTGAGCTAAGACTTTGTCAGGTTTGAAAATTAAGCCTTGGGCATAATTTATGTCTTTATTGAAAGAAAAAAAGTATGACTGCAAATCTTTTTCTTACTCTTGAATTTTGTTTAGGTTACTATTCGATTAAAAGTTTGGGAAATGCTTTAAAATACATTCTAGAGCATCTATAACCCTTATGGCTTCTGGGAGAGTGGCTTAATTGAGTTATTTCCTAAATGGTTATCACTGTGCTGTCTTGGTCAGGAAAGGTATGTTAAGGATGCAAAGAAAATTAAAGCTGAGCACCAACACTGCATTTCTTTTTTTAATCATAATTTTCGTTCAAGCCATCAAATATGAGAAATGGAAGAAAAAAGTAACTTGCATGGTGTAGGGAATCCAAGATGGGGAGAAACAAAGGGGAGCACTGGAGAATGTATGGGTGTTTTGAGTGGCTGAAACAGTAGGCAGTGCCCTAGGGCACTATTTCACCTAGGTCTAGCAGTGTACAGAGTTGTTGTAATGTATTCTTGTTACCTCTAAATGACAATAACTGTGAATGTCCCTTTGTGAGAAGGGCCAACATACTGTGGCACATAAGCTTGTTGTTATCTAAGAGCACTGTAGCTACAGGCCAGTTTGTGTGCACTACTCCTAAAAGTTTGCAGCATGAGCTAAAAGGATAGCTAGAATGTGTGGCAGTGACAGGGTGATACTTAGACAGGAAGTGCTCAGGGGGCCCCAACTTGACATTTGCTGGGGGCCCCCAAAATGCTAACACCGGCCCTGCCCACGCCCTAACTCTAACTCACCTAACCTGCCCTAACCTTCATGTCAACGCAATCGCACACATACCTAACCCTAACTAACCTAACCCACGCTCAATCACACACTTACCTGAACCTGACCCGTAACTTTCCACCATAGTGCTGAAAATACCGAAGCAACAGAAATGGACAACCAAATTCATTCCCTAGGAAAACATTTGGTTTTCTGTAGCTTTGATATTTTCAGCTTTCACTGAATAGGGGTCGATATTAGAACATTTGAAGATTTGAAACTTCAATGTTCTAATATTGGCCCCGTTTGAGACATGGATGCCAAGAAATTCATCTTGAGAGCGAAGCTCAAGAGTTGACTCTTGGCATCCATGTCAACAATGCATAATTAAAAGTTATGGTCAGAGACCTGATCATAATTCTTTGTAGTGCATGAAGCTTTATCTTTATCTTCTCCATGTGCAACTAGTGACAGAAAAAAGGAAAAAAAATACTATGTTTTGGTGGCTTTCAAAGCTGTAAAGCATTTAGCAAGAGCTGTCAGAAAGGCAGTGTAGCACAGTCCCTTACATTTACACTCACCATGATATGCCTCTCAGCTGTCCAGATTTTTGCCTCATATGTTTGGTCTGTCCCTCATAAAATATTTCATTTTCAGATAAACCATTGAGGATTTAAGTTACTAAATAATGACATACATTTGAGTTTCAGACTTTGTATCCTTTAGAAAATGCAGTTTCAGACTTTGTATTTTTATTTATTTATTTTCTTTTATATTTGTTGGCCGGGCTAGTCTAGCTGGATACATATCTATTTTCAGCAGAGGCCCGGGGAGAAAAGCTCCACGCACAAATTCATTAAGGCATTAAAAACTTATACAGCATAATATGTAAAGAAAGTAAATTTTGTGAATACTGTACAGAAACATTAGAGTAGATTTTGGAGATAAACATGTCTTAATTCAATAGAGGGGTTACAAATACAATCAGGCAACAGTTAAACATAGTAACTAAGCATCAACATTCATTTGAGAGAAAAAATAAAAAAACACTAAGTAAGAGAAAGAAAAATAGAGACTAGGAAGGACAATAATGCAGGTAAGAAGGGGGTTAGTAGTTGATAGTCAATGACTCTCAAGGTGGGGTATTTGTTATAAAGCATGAAAGGAGGGGAGGAGAAAAAGTGAAGAGTATTTTTCAATCAGGCTTTGAGCAGGGACAAAGCCATTGTCTTTTTAGGTAATGTCTGAGGTGTTTCTTAAAGAGTTGTGTAGATGAGAGAGAAGTGAGTGTATTTGAAAGCTTATTCCAGATTCTACCAACAACATTGGAAAAGAGTGAATCTCCTGCTTTGTTATTAGATATATTGTTGGCAATGTGTAACTTATTGGCTGAGCGTAGTGTTGTAAGATTTTTGTATGGGGAGATCAGATTAGAGAGGATAGGGGTGTTGGTGGGGTGGTGCAGAATTTTTTGTGCAATCAGCAGTTGATTGTATTGTAGCTGGTTTTGTAGTTCTAACCAACTGAGTTGTTGAAGGTTGAGACAGTGGTGGGTTCTATAAGGGGAGCCAGTGGTAAATCTAGTAATATTATTATAGCTAGTTTCCAGTTTGGAAAGATTAAGCTTAGATAGTTTGGTATAAATGGCAGATGCATAGAACAGGGTAGAAGTAAGCTGAGTCTGGGCAATAGATTTCCTAGCTAGTGGGGTAAGGAAGGGTTTTATTCTATACAGGGAGCCTAGTTTTTTATTGATGGTTTTTATAGTATTGTTAACATGCACATCGAAGCTGAGGTTAGTAGAGTCAGGGGAAATACAAGTACCATTGTCAGAGGTAATGGTAAAGTGGATCTGTGGGGATTTTTGGGTTGGAGTAAAAAGTAAAAGTTTTGTTTTTTTTGGGGTTAAGGAGGAGGCAGCATTGGGTAAACCATTTTTCTACTTTGTTAAATACAGTTTGGGTAAGGGTCTGGAGGGAGGAGGACGACTTGGCAGTACAGATAAGCGTAGAGTCATCAGCATATTGTATACAGGAGGTTTGAGGAAAAGCAGTGTGGAGATCATTAATGAAAATGGAAAAAAGAAGAGGTCCTAGGATAGAGCCTTGGGGTACTCCAGTGTCCACTGGGAGAGGTGGGGATAGTTTATTGTCCCAGAGTACTGCTTGCTTTCTGTTTTCAAGATAGGATTTAAATCAAAGGATTGCTTGTTGGTCAAGATGTTAGGCTTTTAGTGCATTGATAAGTAGGTTATGATTAACTATGTCGAAGGCTTTTGATAGATCGATAAATAGAGCAGATGAGAGAGAGTTGTTGTCTCGATTCTTGTTAATACAGTCAGTAAAAGTTAGCAGGGCAGATGTAGTGCTATGAAAGGGCCTACAACCGTGTTGGCAATTAGCAAGCAAGTTATTGTGGAGAAGGTGCTGAAGTAGTTGATGGTGGATACATTTTTCCATGATTTTAGCTAAAGGGGAGAGTAAAGCAATTGGACGGTAGTTGGAGATATCAGTGGATTTACCTCCTTTGTGTAAGGGGATTATATGGGAGATTTTCCATAAGGAAGGGATGTAACCTTCTGAGATAGTTCTGTTTATAAGGATAGAAACAAGGTATGCAATGGCTTTAGCAGCAATTTGAAGGTATTCTGCTGGGAGACAGTCAGCAGAAGGGGTGCAGGGTTTAAGTTTTTGAAGGAGTTTGCAGATAAAGGTAGTTGATACTGGTTGTAAATGAAGGGGGGGCAGAGAATTGTTGGTATGTTGTGTAGGAGTGGGGGTAGGGGGTGATAGTGTTTTAGTAAGGGTTTGAATGGCTTCAATGAAGTAGTTGTTAAAAGCATTTGCTATTTGCAGAGGGTTGTTATGGGGGATAGAGCTGGGAGAAGGAGTTCTAGCCTGGCCTGGTTTGAGAAGTTTATTAATGCCAGACCAAAACTTTTGAGGATTTTTAGAGTTTGAATGTTGAAGATGGGAATAATAGTTCTTTTTATCTAAGATTATATCTTTTTTGATGGCATTTCTGAACTGTTTAAAGTAGAGGTGATCTACTGGGCTTTTGGAGGTTCTCCATTTTGCCCAAATTTTGTTCCGTAGGAACATTTTTTTCTTTGGTTTGTTTTGTAAGCCAAGGAGCTATTTTGGTCCTGACTCTGGAGGAGCGAATGGGAGTGTGGCTATTTAGAATTTGAAGGAATGTAGAATTAAAGAAGGAGATAGCTTCATCCAGATTGAGTAGTTTTAGTAATCACCAATTGCAGGCTTTTAGTTCATTGATAAAGTTCTCAGATTGGAAGTGTTTTTTAGATCGATACGATAAAATTGTTGTCTTTGGGGCTAGATTTCTTTTGCTTAACTATGTAGGTTAGGATATGGTCACTAATGTCATCTGGGAGAGATCCTGTCAAGTAAATGTCAGGGTGACTATTAATTAGTATCCAGTCAAGAGTAGTTTCTTTAGTACTAGGCTTATGGATTTTAGTGGGGGTATTTATTATTTGAGTGAAACCAAATAGATTTATATGGGTTTTAGGGTTGGAAGAATTGCATAAGGTCCAGTCTATATTAAAATCTTCTAGTACTATTGTTTCTTGAGGAAGGTGGGTGGATAGGCTACTAAGTATGTTTTCTAGGGTGGTAATATTATTTCCTGGAGAGATATATGAACAGATTATATAGATTGATTTAGAGCTGTTTATTTGGAGTTTAACAGTAAGGGTCTCAGCATTGGTATTTGAGGGTAGTGCTACATCACAGGGAGAAACAAGGAGTCCTGATTTGAACAAGATTGCTATGCCGCCGCCCTTTTTTGAAGTGCGGTCACATCTAAGGATATTGTATCCAGGTGGGATTATTTCTTGGTCATGAGTAATAGGTTTTAGCCAAGTTTCTGTAAGACAAAGAATGCCAAATGCATGGGCTTGAAGGAGAGCATGCAGTTGGCTAATTTTGTTGTTGATACTATGAATATTAAGATGTGCTATTCTGAGGGAGTTATCTAATCTAGAAGAGGAGGAAGCATCGTTATGCAATTGTTTTTGTAGATTGACATTTAGTGGGGATGGGCCAGGATTAGGATGAATGTCTCCACCTGTTAGTGGGGATGGGCCAGGATTAGGATGAATGTCTCCACCTGTTAGAATGTTTTTGGATTGTATCAAAGACGTTTTTAAGATTTTATTAAGTTTGGGTGGGGTTAACCTATTGGAGATGTAAGTAACATGAGTACATCTATGGAACTTAGGATGCAGATAAGGTGAGGTAGAGGTAATGTTACAATAAGAGAGGCAGTTGGGAAGTAAGGTTGGGAGAGTTTGTGGATGGGACACTTTATGAGCCAGCACATAATGCTCATAGGCAGTGAGGGTAATGGTTAAGGTTAGAAATATAAATAATAAATAAGACAGAAAAAAGTATATAAGCAAAGGTTTATGTGAGTAGGCCATTTGGAATGGCACAGTAAGGTTAATGTAAAGTCAAAGGTGGTTTAGAATATAGTTGAAGTGTAGGATAGGTTAATTGATATGGTGTAGAAGAATAGTTAGAGTACGTAGAGAGGTAGGAAGAATATAGTGATAGATGTAAGAGTAGTGGTTATAGCTGCGGAGAATGGATAGAGGAGATAAGGGAGTGTGCTAAGCAGAGGAGTAAGAAGGGGAAGCTATAGAAGAGTAGGGTAGTTTAGTGCTGATAAGGTATAGAGATAAGGGGAGGAGTTTATAACTATTTAGTTGTGGTGTTGTGATGGGAAGTATAGTGGGTGTGGTTTGTTAAGTATAAATGTAACAGTACTGGGGGTGGGTGGGAATTGGGGGTAGGGTAGGGGAGTGGAGTGAGCCCGTAGGGCGAACGGAGCGGGATACAGCAAATAGTGAAGGAGACAATCAGTAAGCAGAGCAGCCCAGACAGAGAAGATGAAGCAGGTGAGTGGCTTCAAGCCAGGAAGTCATGGACATGTTACCCATATGGACAGTAGCCAGAAACATATCCATTTTTTTATTCTGCCACTGTTTTTGCTGGTCACCACTGACATATTTTATTACCTAGCATGGGATCCGACCTAACAAGTTAAGAAAGGGGTGCTTAATATTTGTTAAGTAAGTTAAGGTATAGTTTTAGACCAAGGATAGAGAGAGGAAACAAAATTGCATACTAGTCTGCTAAGGGTAGACAGTGATAGGAGTAGAGGTTAGGGGCAGTGAAGGAGAAATATAAGGAGTGATTATGCAACAGGGTAAGGGAGGAGAAGCTGGAAAGAATAGTGTAAAGAGGTGAATTAGTACAGATGGAAGGGTGGTGAGGGTAAAGTCCTGGTTAGACTGCCACCTGGTGTTCAGTGGTTGTATAACAGGTGACAGAGGGCAGAAAAAAACTAGTAGGGAAGGCTAAGGTAAGCAGTGAGTGAAGGAAAGAGATAGACAATACTGGGCTTGGAGAGGACTCTGGCTGCTAGCATTCCTGACTCAGGGGCTAAAAATACATGGTCAGAAAATGCAGGAGAATGCACATCCTCTTATTCTAGTAAATTTCAAACTGTACAGGAAGTCATGGACATGTTACCCATATGGACAGTAGCCAGAAACATATCCATTTTTTTATTCTGCCACTGTTTTTGCTGGTCACCACTGACAGATTTTATTACCTAGCATGGGATCTGACCTAACAAGTTAAGAAAGGGGTGCTTAATATTTGTTAAGATTGCATCTCTTGCTATAGTAGCACTTAACTGATCTTTTTCTGAAAACTGGAGTGCCATTACAGCGGTATTGATTTCCATTTATAGTAATTGCTTTTTTGGCAGACATTAAACTTCGTAAAGCTTTACTTTGTCTGGGCAATTCAGATCCTATATCAAAAGAATAATTTTCTTAGTTACAACCATTGGGTCCCTTAACATTTCTGACAAAGTGCATTGTGCAGAATGTTTAAAATCTGACAACTGAATACATTCCTAAGAAACATATCTTTATTTAATGTTCTCTTTCCCATCACACCTACAGTATTTGCTATCTACCTGAGGAAAAACTTGCTGAAATCTGCTCGGTGTGTCAAAATAGCTATGTAAATATTTCATTGCAAAAATCTTAAACCCTCTAGACCAGGGGTGCCAGAAGCTACTAAAGACTGTGGGGGTGGAAGGCAAAATGGGCACTAAGTGGTCTAAAAGGGCATTTTTTTTAGCTGTCTGCTACCATTACAGAAGCGTATCCATGATACAAATGTATATAGTGTAAATCTGCATTACATTTGGAATGACTATACAGAAATTTCAATGAAAAGTACAAATGAAGCTAATGTTGCACCTGCATGGTATGTGATTTGTTAGTCAAATATTCAAACGTTAAAGTGCAGTAGTGCTGTGACAGGAAAAAGGCGGTGCTACCTGAGGGAGTGTACTAGCAATGCACGAATGGTCTTAAGATTCGTTGGCCTCAGAATATCTATAAATCTGTGAATCTAAACTGTTTTTATGGCTTACTGTCATAGCTTGTCAGGAAATCTCTGCCTACGACCATAATGATAATGGATAGCATAAAATGGGTGTAAGAGAATGGATGAATGAATAATTAAATACAGCAAAATGATTACTATATTGTAATTCAGTATAGCTCCAGTGAAATGTACCTCTGTGAAAAATTCTGCCTAAAACAAGCTTTTAGACAGGAGAGTGAAAGCCTATCCTGGTACTCAGTGGATGAAATGCAATAAACACACAGGTCTGTGCCAACTATTGGAAATTAAACTTTACTTGTAGAACAAATCTCTCATCTGTACAAAGTATGTACACGAATGTAATGTCTTATTGTACTTTTGTAAAGTGTTGTCTTTACTGTTGTTGATCCCAGGTTGTGTCTGAAAAAGATCAAGAGACCAACCACAAACATCAGTCAATCAATCATTCAATCAATCAATAAACTGTCCAGAATTTTGTAGAAAATCCCTGATTTGGTCTCATTTTTGCACTGTCTCTTTGAAAATATTTGATTTTCTAATAAATCGCTCAGGATCATACTTCTCAATTCTTCTGAATTTCATAGAATGTTCGAATTATTACCTCATTTTTTTGTCTAGTCCTCATAAAACCTGTGGTTTTCTAGCAAACTATTGAGGATTGTATTCACTAAATAATGAAACAATTGAGTCTGAGACTTTATATCCTTCAGAAAATATGTGCTAATGCAATACTTGTTATTGTAGCAGCTTTCTACATTCATAAGGGTAATATTTAAAATCTGTTCATGATTATGGCCATTAATCATTATTTTTTTACTTTTTTAATAAAACACCTTTACTGAATTATCACTTGTGGCATAGGCAAACTTACATTTATATAAACGTTGTTGTGTCTTTTGGCTTATCTCGGTTAGGGGTCGCCACAGCGGAACTCCAGTCTGCTAATGTTTGGTAGTGGATTTTTACGTGCCGAGTTACCAGCCCTGACGCACAACCTTCAACGAAGGCACGCCCATTCACGCATGCCTCCACACAGAAGACGCTCTAGCTGAGAATCAAACGGGACAACGTCTTGCTGTGAATCGACAACGCTACCGCAGCACCACTACCGCAGTTACATTTATATAAACGTAATTAAATTAAATTAACAAATTCACATTTACAAACATTATGCATCACATATATTGATCTATACGATATAATCAAAGCAACATTTTATTTATTTATTTATTTTACATTTATTTATTTTATTTTATTTTACATACAATGTTACATAAATTATTCAGTTCCTGCCTTCTGTTAAACCTCATTCCTTCTCCAAAACATTTTTTTGCATATCTTGTTCCCATAGTTTCCATTTGTTCTATGTAATTTACTCCTACCCTTTTCTAAAGATCCCACTTCTTGTTCTTTTATCTCTGTTACAAGTACTCACTACTTCAAGTATAGTTGAATTAGACTTTGATTTTCATTTTCTAGTAATTGCTTTTTTGGCAGCCACCAAAATAAAACTTAACAGGCCTTACTTGTATAGGCAATTCAGATCCTGTACCCCATCTCAAAAAATAATTTCCTTAGTTACATTTATTTGCTCTCCTAGTATTCCTGACAGAGTAATCTTCTTCTTTTTTTGTTTTTTTCCCAGTTAGGGGTCGCCACAGCAGATCACCTGTCTGCTCATGACTGGCAGTGGAGTTTTACAGTGTCGAGTTGCCAGCCCGGCACCCAACCTTCCACAGAAGGCACACACATGCACACACTCACGCCTAGGGCCAATTTAGAGTTTCCAATCCACCTTCAGCATGTCTTTGGGATGAAATCAGAACACCCAGAGGAAACCCATGCAACCACAGGGAGGACATGCAGACTCTACACAGAATGCACCTCAGCCAAGGATCGAACCAGAAAATCTCTTGCTGTGAGGTGGCAATGCTAACCGCTGCACCACTGCGGCTATTAATCAGTAGATAATTTTTAAAGTCTGCCAACATATTACACTTGGAAAACATATGCTCCCAGGTACCTCTTTCTTCTCCATTACACCTCCATTTGCCATCTCTCAGAGGCAAAATTCTTTGGAGTCTGCTTGGAGTATAAAAGTACCTACACAAACACTTCCAATAAAAAATCCCAAATCTTCTGGATTTTGTTGCATTTTTGGGAGCCATACATATGTACTCCTATTGTTTATTTATGAATTGCTTATCTAATGTTTCTTCCTAATCTTTTCTGACCTTGTCTGATTGATTATTATAGTTATTTGATATTTTATATGCTCTACTAATTATCCCTTTTTAACAGCAGCTTCTTTTCTTGATTCAACTAAAACCTTTCATTTAGGATTCACCAATCCCTTTCTCTTTGCCTATACTGATATCAATTTACTATTTTTGGCTTGGTCCAGAATTTCTAAGCAAACATTGAGAAGTAATACAAAGGATTACAGTCAGTCAGTCACTAATGCCAGACATTAAAGCTTCATACATCCATTTTTCATAAAATGCATGTTGATGAAACATTTGTTCTGTTAAAAATTTTAATTGAAAAAGGAATAGTAAAAACTTATCCTGGTTTTGAGCCTTCATTCCCGTTATTTTTAGCTTTATCAAAAATTATTGGTGAAAGAAGTTGATTGGTATGCCTCAGAAACAATCGGATAGGTGTTTTCATGATAACCCTAAGTTTGACCTGACTAAAAAAAAAAAAAAAAAAATAAAAAATTATTACTCAAATCATCTTTTTCCAGCTGCCTGCACTTACAGTTACCCTGGAAATGCTAGTGCAAATGAGTGCAATTACTACTCCTGCTACCATTTGAAGACACATCGGGCAGCTGTTGAAAGTGGGGAGGCTCTCACTCCCCCACCCTGTGGTTCCACTGCCCATGCTTTTGACTTTTTTGCATACTAGGGAGCCATACAAATGTCCTACCATTGTTGTTTAGTAAATTGTTTTCTTATTCTCTCTCTCTCTCTCTCTAATCTTTTCTAAGCTTTTCTGATTGATTCTTATAATCCTCATGCAGTATTTCGTATACCCTATGAACTATCCATATTTTATCAGCAACTTTCAGTCCAGACTCAAGTTAAAACTCTAACAGAGCTGGTCTTTCACTTAGCACTCTCTTATCTCTTTCTCTTTGCCTGTATTGTGCTATCAATCTCTGGTATGGAAGGCAGCCTCTAGCCTGCAGTTCATACTCCTGCTTGGCCTCATCCCATTCTGTTACATTTTCCTCTCTAGTTATTTGCTCTCCATACCTTGAAACCATTGCTGATTTGTTCTGTCTTTTTTTCTGTACTCCTTATTGTTGTCTTCCCTAGAGGAAAAAAATAATTTCTCCATGCCCAAAGTGGCATTATAGTTATTGAAGACATAGTTCATTGAAACCATATGACCTTTTGGATTTTAACCTTCTATTGCAACAAAATGAACAAAAACTAGATAAGAAGTTATTTAACTTTCAATAAGCAATTTGTGTAAATCACAACTATAGCAATTATTGAACTGCATTAGTTCTACTATCCTTGTATAGAACATAGTGATTTTTGTAAATATTCAGAGTTTGAGTGTCACCGTTAAGGGAAACTGGATAGGCTTAAAATAGCCCACAAGAACATCTAGCCTAATGCTTGCCTATGAGTTTATTGAGTTCCAAGTTTATGTTGAGCTCTGACCTTGTGGTGCAGCCTGCCACTTGGTCAGATCTCATCCCCTTTTCAGTATGCACTTTCCTTGCCCAGTTATAGCTCCTTGACCTTAACTGGTAGATTGTGAAAATATGAATGCTATAACTGTTGTGTTGATCAATTTACACCTGGCTTCCAATAGTTATTGCTTATACTCAATGTGGACCACCCTGATGTGTACGGTATGGCTATAAGGTTAAAACTTGCTTACCACACCTCATGTATGCCCGATCCTCCTGATTCTTCATGAGTCCCACTATGATGCCAAGTTCTGCTCGTCTGCTGAGAGATATTAGATGGCACATATGATATCAGGCCTATGTATGTGTGCATGTCTAGTTGTGCAGCACACATGATATCAGGGATCTATATCATGAAACCGAAACGTGATATACTCGAGTGCTATAACATCGACACAAATCACACAAACTGTATTATTTGTGATGATGGTAATTCAATATGATGAATTTCATCGTTTAGGTGTTTTAGCCTTCTTACACTTCACGTAATATGTGTTGATGTAATTGTACTCGGGTATATCACGTTTCATTTGCGTGATATAGACATGATATCAATCCTATGTACATGTGCATATCTAGTAGCTGTGTATCTACATATCACAGGGAAAGAGGAACAATATTAGTGAAGAAATCTCAGGGATCATAAGAGGCCTAGACATATACACCTTTAAGTAGACACTCCTAAAAGTTCTTGCCACCCTTAATGAGTACTTAATAGTACCGATCTCCCGAATCAAGCAGGGCTGTAAATGACAACCCTGTTGTAAATTTATCTATACCCATACAATTGTTAAGACCAGCCTTAAAGGCAGACAAAGTTGTACTTAGCTTGACTTGTAGTGATAACTTTTTCCATAAGGTGGGAATATGTTAAGATCATTTCTTGCCCCCTCCCCAGGAGTATTATGTGTTGGTGTAAATTTATGTCCCTATTATGGGTGTTTGTAAACACTGGTACTGTGAAGAAATAGTGCATCAAATAGGACTGGGTCTTGCAATACTTGAAAAAAAAAAAAAAAACACAGATCACCTCAGAGTAGCTGGCAGGCTACTGGGTACAAGGACAGCTGTCTTAGAATACTGGGATAGCTGGTAGATTTAAGGTCTTTATGTTTTCTGGTTAAAAACTGTTGGGGCTCTTCCAGTTGCACGATATATTTGTATCTGTACATACCAAAAAGGGTACTGTATTCAGTGATGGGCCTGATAAGGGAAGAGTGCAGTGGTAAGAAAACTAAAAGCAATGGTACCGATGGTCAATGAAGACAGAAAAGTGAAAAACTTTAGCGTATAAAAAATTTTATTCAACGCTTTCGTCTCATCAAGACGTCTTCAGAAAAACAGTAAAACTGCTCAAAAAGTTTTTTAAATATACTTCAAACTTCTAACAGAATTCAATTAACCAATAAAAACTTAATGTCAATTAAGAAACTTCAGAATTAAAAAGACATACACATTTTACATATAAAACAAAACATTTCATTGAAATACTAACACCACAGTAAAAAAATATATATATTAAAAAAAATTCTTAAATAAATAAATCAATTAATTCAAACTTTAACTGTTAATTGTCTATGTTTCAAGAAACATTTAAGATTAATGGCCTCATTTAAGCCTGTTTTTTTTTTTTTTTATCAGCCCCCAACCTTACCTGCCATAACATTTCTCTTTGTTCCAAATAGTTCTTATAGTCCCCTCCTCTAGGGTCAGAATTAACCACTTCCAATATGGAAAATACATTTTTTTTTATATTTTATATTTTAAGAGTGTAGTGGTAAGAAAATATCTTTGGATATTGAAAATATTCCTTTGGAGGTTAACTGGGCTAGGTAGAAAGATATTCTGACTATGATGGAAACACAATTACCAAATGAAAGAGAGCTGCTTACATAAGTCCCCAGACTGCATCTGTTTGAACAGGATTACCCGTTAAAACATATGAAGTGGGAACAGCTTTTTATTGCAGCCTGCTATGCTATACTTTCTTCCATTTAGCTGAAGACTGTTTTAAGATCATCAGGTATTTGTGTATTCCAGCCTTTGCTGGTGCAGTTTGGTATCGATGGATGAGTGTTCAACAGTGCCCAGCTTGCAGTCATTATCTGCAAACTGTGCCAACCATAGTTCAAGGAAATTGGCTTTTATAAGCACAAAATAAATGCCAAACCAGAGAGAACCTAGCACTAAGCCATGAGGCACCCCACTAGTTACAGTTTAACATTTAGTGAGGGTACCAGCAAATTTAAGTACTTAGGATCTGTTGGATAGCCAGTTTGCAGTCACATGAGTAATGAAGGAGTTAATATTACGTCTATGTAACTTTTAATAATGCCAATATTGGGGTTAGAGTGGAAAGCCTTGTCTTGACCAAGATAAGCAGTATGCACAGAGTGACCACTGTCCACAGCCTTTGTAACCTTTTCAAAGAAGTTTACTTGGTTCAGAAGACAGGACTTGTTCTTACTTATTCCTTTCTTTATTTAATTGTATTACTGTTTGTTCACTGGGTGAGTAGTCTACTGACCCTTTTCAGTCATGAGCTGAGCTCAGATAGCAGAAAATAAATACATTAGGATCTTACTAATCAACAATCTCATATACAGAATAAATAGATGGTTAAATTCAGTACATAACATATACAAAATATACATTCTATACAGACAGGGAATGCTTAAGGAAATCCAATCAAGTACACTGAAAGAAGTGGCTAAAATACAGTTCAATCATACATAAAAACATAAAAATGCATAATTTTATATATATATATATATATATATATATATATATATATATATGTACACACACACACACACACACATATATATATATATATATATATATATATATATATATATATATATATATATATATACATATACACATAGAGATATAGACATATATATAGATATACAGTGGATATAAACAGTTTAAACACCTCTGTTAAAATGCCAGGTTTTTGTGATATAAAAAGAATGAGACCACAGTAAATCATTTCAAAACTTTTCCCACCTTTAATGTGACCTATGACCTGTACAATTCAATTGAAAAACAAATAAATCTATTAAGAGAAAAAATATAAAAAATAAAATACATACAATATGCTGGTTGCATAAGTGCACACACCCTTAAACTAATACTTTGTTGTGTGTGCACACCCTTAAACTAATACTTTGTTGAAGCACCTTTTGATTTAATTACAACAGTCAGTCTTCTTGGGTACACACCTGCTATCAATTAAAGATACTCTGATTAACCCCAAATAAAGTTCAGCTGTCCTAGTAGGATTTTCCTGACATTTACTCTGTTGCCTGCTACTGCAAAAGCCATGGTTAACAGAGAAAGTACAGGTGTGTACTCTTACCATAAATGTAGATGTTCGAGTGTGTTCACTGTTGCAGTTATTACTGTAGGGTTCTTCCTGCTGGCAGCAGCCCTCGATCGGCCAGAGTCCCAAAGTCTGGGTCTGACGTTGGCTGAAGTGGCTCCTTCCCTGACGTCAGTGTGCCAAGGGTATAAAGGCCTCAGCCGACACCATTTTCCCCAGTTTTTCTTGCCCCAGATGTCAGGTGCCCAAAAAATAAAGGCCAAAAACTTAGTCAGAAGAATAAGCAAGCATCAGACTAGAACATTCCCAAATTTCACCAGCTAAAATACCTCAGAGAAAGAGTAGTGCCAAGGAGACACAGACAGTACTCAAAAAACAACAAAAGAGGGGATAGGAAGGAGGGTAACCCAGACTGTAACAGTGAACACACTCGAACATCTACATTTATGGTAAGTGTACACAACTGTACTATGTTCATCATGGTTCACTGTTGCAGTCATTACTGTAGGGTTGAATCCCAAAGCTAAGAAAGGGTGGCTGGAGAAGGAACAGAAGCGGCGGCTACAAAACCCTGCAGGACTGCAGAGGCAAAGCCTGCCCTAGATTTAGAATAGAGAGGGAGGTTGTAGTGATTAGAAAAAGTATGCACAGAACTCCAAGTCGCAGCTTTTAAGATTTCCTTGGTAGGAACTCCACTGAGAAAAGCTGCTGAAGTAGCAGTAGCTCTGATAGAATGTGTTCTAACATTAACAGGAACTGATTTGCCATGATGAGAGTAACAGAACTTGATGCAGTGGGCAATCCACTTAGAAATAGTTTGTTTAGTGATTGCTCTCCCCTGTGAAGTAGAAGCATAAGCTACAAACAATTGGTCAGATTTCCTGAAAATCTTGGTCCTGTCCAGGTAAAAACAAAGCTGCCTGTGTATATCTAAAGAATGTAAAATTCTCTCCTCTTCACTTTGAGGATTAGGATAAAAGGTAGGTAAATGAATAGTCTGATTCAAGGCTACTTTCAAAACCACCTTAGGCATAAAGGTGGGGTTAGTCCTCAGGCACACCCTGTCCTGATGAAAAATAATGAAGGGTTCCATAGCCATGAGTGCTTGTAATTCGGAAACTCTTCTGGAAGAGGTTATAGCTAAAAGAAAAGCAGTTTTCCATGATAAGAACTTTAAATCTGTGGAAGCTGCAGGTTCAAAATTAGACAAAGTTAACTTTTCCAAAACAAAGTTGAGATCCCAAGTGGGAACTGGTGCTCTTATAGGGGGCCTTATATTCTTTGCCCCTTTGAGATATTGTTTAAGTAACGGATGAGAAAAAATTGGGGGATCCGTGCAGAAATAGCAGAAGCATGAATTTTGATAGATGAAAAAGATAGGCCCTTATGTAACATCTCTTTTAGGTATTGTAAAATCAGAGGAATGTTTGGAACTGCAGAATCAAAACCCTCGGCCTGATTCCAGGAGCAAAATCTTTTCCATTTACCTGCATAAGATTTCCTGGTGCTGGGCCTTCTAACTTCAAGGATTACGTCCATTGCCTGTTTGGTAAGGGTAGAGCTGTTTAAAGACCCTGGATCCGCCAGGCTGCTAGATTCAGAGTTTTGACATGGCTGTGCAGGATCCGGCCATCTTGTTGAGACAGTAGATGTGGAATTTGTGGCAGAATCCAGGGTGGACCCTCAGCCAGTTTCATCAGGGTGGAATACCAGAATTGCCAAGGCCAGTTGGGAGCCAGTAAAATCATTTGCTGTCTGTCCTGTTTGATCTTCAGAAGTACCCGTGGTAGAAGAGGCAAAGGAGGAAAAGCATATACTGAGAGGCATTTCCAACTGAATGAAAGGGCATCCACTTTCCATGCTAGTTTGTGGTAGGTCCTTGCACAGAATGTTTGAAGTTGATGGTTTTGGGGGGATGCAAAAAGATCTATGTCCAGGCACCCCCATGCCTCCGTTATCATCCTGAATATCCGAACATCCATTCGTGTGGCTCTGAAAAGGCTTCTGCTTAGACTGTCTGCCAGAGTGTTGTCCTTTCCTGGCAGGAATTGAGCTTGTAAGTCTACCTTGCTGGCCAGTGCTGTGTTCCACAGAGTCATGGCAAATTGCACAGGGGGTAAGAGTGAGAGCCTCCCTGCTTGTTTATGTACCACATCACTGTAGTGTTGTCCGTCTTTATCAGTAATTGCCCCGGTAGAATAAGATCCTTGAAGGCTGTTAGGGCATTCTGTACAGCTAGTATCTCCTTCAAATTTATGTGCAGATGCATTTGGTCCTCTGTCCAGGCACCCTGAAGACATCTCCCTTGCATGTGGGCTCCCCATGCATAGTCCGAAGCATCCGTCATTATGACTTGATTGGCTGGAGTGGGACTGAAAGGCTTCCCCTTGTTCTGGAGACAGGCATCGGCCCACCAAAGAAACTCCTGCTGGAGACGAGGCAAAATTGTGATCAATGTTTCCAAACTGTGGCAATGCTGAGACCATACACTCTTGAGGTACCACTGTATCTTCCTCATATGCAGTCTTGCATATGGTATTAACAGAATGCAGGATGCCATGTAACCCAAAGCCTGCAGAATTTTTCTTGCAGTTAGCTGACTCATTGAAGCTAGGTTTTTGAAAGAAGAAGCCAGTTGCACTTTTTTGTCTGGTGTCAAGTAAGCCAACTGGGTTGTAGTGCTCAGAAGGGCACCCAGGAAAGTCTGTTGTGTGGGCACCAGGTTTGATTTCTTTAGGTTCACTGTGAACCCTAGGCACTGGAGAAGATGCTGCACAAAAGCCAGATGCTGAAGTAAAGTCTCCTTGACAATCGTCCAGATAAGGGGATATTTGAATTCCCTTCTGTCTGCAAAATGCCATTACTGGTGCCAGGCACTTTGTAAAGACCCTGGTCACAGTAGATAAGCCAAAGGGCAGCACAGAGAGCTGGTAATGCTTCGAGCCCACTTTGAATCTCAGGTACCGTCTGCACTCTTGCCTTATGGGAATATGTAGATAAGCTTCTTTCAAGTCCAAGTCACCATCCAAGTGTTCTTACTCAGCATAGGCAGCAGCTGCTGCAGAGTGAACATCTTGAATTTTGGTATATCTAGGAAGGTGTTTAATACGGAAAGGTCCAGGATTGATCTCCATGTGTTTTCCTTCCTGGGAACCAGGAAAAGTCTTGAATAAAACCCTTGCCCCATTTCTGAATTTGGTACCAATCCTATGGCCCCCCATAGCCATGAGGGACTGAACTTGCTGTTGTGCCTCTGCCCATTGATGCTTTGGCAGATCTGGCCATCCGTTTGGTTTTGGCAAGGTATGGAAATGAAACTTGTAACCCCTTGAAACTATGTCCAGAACCCATTTGTCTTGGGTTATGCGGCTCCAATTGTGATAAAAAAGAGAGATTTTTCCTCCCAAAGGCGCATCCAGGAGGGAGTTCCTGGAGCTAGTAAGGGAGAGTCATAATGACTGTTTCCTGTAAGGTTGTGACCTATCTTCTCCGCCCTTGGGAGAGGGGGCACTCCACTGCTTATTTCTGAAAGGGAGCTGTGCCTGTCCTCTACCTCTGGAACACCTGTATCTGCCTCTCTGAGGTCTGTCTGAGCTATTAAAGGACCAAGGTTTAGCTGGCCAGTTCCTGCTAAATCTAGGGGGGTGTACCTGTAGAAAATCTTTAACTGTCTGCATAGATTTGGCTTTGTCTTCCATTTTCTTTAATACCTCCTCACCTTTGGCCCCAAACAAAACATTGTGTTGCAAAGGGGCATCTAAAAGCTTTGCCTTAACCTGATCTGGCAAACTGTGCTCCTTTAACCAAGCATGACTTCTAATAACTGCACCAGTTGCTGCAGCCCTGCAAGAAGCCTCCAAAGAATCAAAACCACAGTGCAGGGTATGTTTACCCACCTGCTCAGTAGCATGCAATAAATCCTGTAACTCCTTATTTTCTGCACCACCAGAAACAGCAGACATCTTTTGTTTTAACACAGACAAAAGGTATTGCTGATATTTCAACATATGAAATTGACAATTCAAAGCTCTAATAGACAATGTAGCAGAAGTATAAACTTTTTTGCCCCATCTTTCCAAGGCTCTGGACTCCCGGTCAGAGGGAATAGGATTCTTAGCAGAGGCCACTTTAACACCCTTAGGGCCCAAAGAGATATTTTCTGGATCAGCTGAAGGGTTCTTAAAAAGAAATTTGTGAGAATCTGGAACCCTATAATACCTATCCGGTTTGACAGGAGCAGGAGGAAAAGAATCAGGAGAGAGAGGTGCCTCTGTAAAAACATCATCCACGATGTCCAATACAGGGAGAATAGCCAGGGGCCTATGCTGTGGGAGCAGAAGAAAATCCCTAAGCTTTTTCTTGGATTCAGAGTATTCCTGCCCTTCCCAGTGAAAAAGCTCTCTTATGTCATGCAAAGTTTCCCCAAATGAATAATCCTCAGGAGGAGAGGCTGAAGGAAGGAATTCTTCAGCATCAGAATCCTCATAAGGAGGGAATGAATAATCCTGCTCAGAGGAAGAAGCAGAAGAAATTGAAACTTGATCTGAGGAATCATAATCTGGTTCTAGTCTAGGTCTCTTGGCAGGAGGGGGATGGGAACCCCTGATCATAGTTAACAGGTCTTCAGCCATTTTAAGCATCTGTCTTTGAGGTCCAGGGCCCTGATCAGAAGGGGTATGTGCTTGCTTCTTTGTCTTTGCCCGAGCCTTAGTCTTTGTCTTTGACTGCAAAACTGAAGCCATCTTTACATGAAGCTGTGCAGGCCTGAAAACTCCCTCAGAAGCTGGTGCCTGCACAGCAGCTCCAGACCCATCTGAGGGAGCATTATCTGAAGGTCCATTCCCTGGAAATTCTGAAGGCCCCATCGGCTCCTTGTGGGAGTCGGTACAGGCAACCGGTTCAAAAGTGGCGGATGACAGGGGCTGCGAAAGCGCCTCACTGATGACCGATGAATTGGCAACTGGCTCTGGTTGAATAATGTCATCCACTTTGGACCTCGGAGGCCTGTCTTTATCCTTGTGCCTCTTATACACTCCGGTAGCCGGATAAGAATCCGACGACATATTGTAATTAAATCTTTTTCCAAAATAATGGAAGGCAAAATCATACCTACGCCTAATAGTGCGTTGGTTAAATCTAGCACAAAACCTACAATTAGCTACGTCGTGGTCAGGGCCTAGGCAAGGTATACAGTAAGAGTGAAAATCCTTATGAGGTATTTGCTTTCCACAAGAAATACAGTTATTACCTTTTTCTGACATTGAACTGGAGCAAGAAAAAGGTTTCCCCAACAGGGTACTTAGCTTAAAATAAGAAGTCTTCGATACAAAAGTCACCAAAAGTAAACAGGAGTCGGCTGACCGGCACTTGCGAACTGCTTTGCTACGGGCACTGCACGGCAAGAAAGACTGGGGAAAATGGCATTGGCTGAGGCCTTTATACCCTTGGTGCACTGACGTCAGGGAAGGAGCGACTTCAGCCGACGTCAGACCCAGACTTTGGGACTCTGGCCAATCGAGGGCTGCTGCCAGCAAGAAGAACCCTACAGTAATGACTGCAACAGTGAACCATGATGAACATCTTACAAAGCATCAAAGGGATCTCATTGTTGATAGGTATCAGTCAGGAGAAGGGTACAAAAAATGTTCACAGCATTGGATATACTATGGAACACAGTGAAGACAGTCATCAAAAAGTGAAGAAAATATGGGACAACAGTGACGCTGCAAAGAACTGGACATCCCTCCAAAATTGATGAAAAGACAAGATGAAAACTGGTCAGAGAGGCTGCCAAGAGACCTACAGCAACACTGAAGGAGCTGCAGGAATTTCTGGCAAGTACTGGTTGTGTAATACATGTGACAACAATCTCCTGTATTCTCCATATGTCTGGACTATGGAGTAATGTTGCTAGACAGAAGCCTTTTCTTACACAGAAAAATATCCAGGCCCAGCTAAAATTTGCAAAACAATACATCGTCTCCTAAAAGCAAGTGGGAAAATGTGTTATGGTCTGATGAGATCAAGTTTGAGCATTTTGGCCACAATTCCAAAAGGTATGTTTGGTGCAAAAACAACACTTCGCATCACCAAAAGAACACCATCCCCATAATGAAGCATGGTTCTGGCAGTATCATGCTTTGGGGTTGTTTTTCTACAGTTGGAACTGGGGCTTTAATCAAGGTGGAGGGAATTATGAACAGTTCCAAATACCAGTCACTTTTGGCCCAAAACCTTCAGGCATCTGCTAGAAAGCTGAAGATGAAGAGGAATTTCACCTTTCAGCACAGCAATGACCCCAAGCATGCATTCAAATCAACAAAAGAATGGCTTCACCAGAAGAAAAAAGTTTTGGAATGGCCCTGCTAGAGCCCAGACCTAAATCCAATAGAAAAATCTGTGGGACGACCTGAAGACAGCTATGCACAAAAGATGCCCTCGCAGTCTGACAGATCTGGAGTGCTTTTGCAAGGAAGGGTGGGCAAATATTGCCAAATGAAGATGTGCCATGCTGATGGACTCCTACCCATGAAGACTGAATGTTGTAATTAAATCAAAAGGTGCTTCAACAAAGTATCAGTTTATAGGTGTGCAGACACAACAAAGTATTAGTTTAAGGGTGTACAAACTTATGCAACCAGCATATTGTACATTTTTTATCTTTCATTTTTTTCCCCTAACAGATTTGTTTGTTTTTCAATTGAACTGTACAGGTTATAGGTCACATTAAAGGTGGGAAAAGTTTTGAAATGATTTATTGTAGTCTCATTTTGTTTTATATCACAAAAACCTGGCATTTTATTGTTGCAGAATGCTATGGGTTCTAGTCCCATATCAGGTAGTTGGATTGCTGGTACTGCAGTGCAGCATAATGGGAGGTGGTGCACCCCTGACTGTGTCATCCTTTGGATAAGATGTTAAACTGGGGTTTGAGTTAGTGGTGGCTGAGATGGATGTAAACGATCCCACAGTAACTACAGAAAAGATCAGGAGAAGTTTGATGATGTTCTGGCCAAATTTGCCTTAGTAATATGAATACTACCTCAGGTATGGCCTAATGGGACCAACCTGGTCAACAATGGATAAGTAAATAAAATAAAACAAAATAATATATATTAAATATACACATATAAAATGCCACATTATGAGGCTAAGAAAAGTTTATTAAATGTATTATGCTTTCTGTGATATGGTTGGTAAGATACCTAACCATTGCTGTGGCAGCAGTTGCAGGTAGGTTATGTAAAGATATGCTCTTTATTTGCATGTGCATCTTTGAAGCTTTTAATGGTTTATAGGTTTTTGATGTCAGGAGGCACTGGCAGGTGGTTGCAGGTAGCAGGCCCCAATCTTGAGAAGACTCTCCCACCTACAACAGTTCTCAGTGGAGGGCATACCACAGAAAAATGTTGTCCTGTGTCCTTCTGAGTTCTTGTAAAGGTAGTTTCAATCTTATATGGGGGGAGGAGGGCAGTGACCATGATTTAGAACCACAAAAATTAGAGTACTTAGAAGAAAAGTGGCCGTATGGGGCAGTGAAAGCCATTTGGAATTTTTTAGCAATTTGCATTTTGGTGGGGTCTGCTCATAGAATGGATCGGCAGATTTATTCTCAGTGGTCTGTATTCTGTGGCTATTGTGGGCTGTACGAATAATGAGTGAATGAAGGTTGTATTCCAATTTGGCTTTTACAACATTTTTGGCAATGGCACTGTGACCAGTGGGTGACAGGAGGTGAGTGATCTTGAAACAAAATTTTAAATGAGCAAGGATTTTATTAGTTACAGGATTTGTATGTGTTGTAAAAGAGAGAGTAGGGCCTAGAGTAAGACAAGGGTATCTATCTTCAGTGACATTAGGGATCATGTTTCCATTAAAGATCCATTAAGGGAATTGCAGAAGTAGAGGGTAATTCCTTACTGAGGTGACGACCATTGCATTAGTTTTCTTAGGGTTAAATAGTAACTCTACAGGGTGATCAGGTACAGAATTGGGTGGAGTTGTCATGTCACTTAGTTTGCAGGAGCAGCGTCTCAGCTGCATATATTATTATTAATGTAAGATTTGGTAGTTCTAGGGGGGGATTACTGACAAAGAGGAAGAAGAGTAGAGGACCTAGCACAGAACCTTGTGGTACACCTGTGCTAAGTCTACAAGCAGTAGAGAGCTGATGCTACTATGGAGTGGGAAGGTTCTATTCTTCAGATAATTGTGAAAACAGCAAGTAGTGATATCACCAAAGCTTGAATATTTTGAGTTGCTTAAAAATGGTATGTTTGACTGACTTAAAGCTTTTGTCATGTAAACAATGAGGCCTCTAGTCATGATTCCCTCATTCAGGTTGCAATGAATGGTATCCATGGCCATTACCAGGTCAGTAGGGGTACTGAAGGCATTGTGAAAGCCATGTTGTGCATCCCATAACATGCCACAGCTGTTAATGTGGTTAAGCAGTAGTCTGTATAAAAGTATTTTTCAAATATTTTGTTAATAAGGCACAGATAAGAAATAGGTTTGTAATCTTAAAGTCCATTAGAAGTGACTTTATGTAGTGGGGGTATAACTGCATGCTTAAATGCTAGTGAAGAGTGCCTGTGCCTGCATACCTCTCAAACTCTTAGTACACGAAATCTGGACAAAGCCTGACAAAATGGCGGGACAAAGGCCCAAAAATAGGGACAGATTTTAAATAGTGCTCTTATAAACTCTTATAAATTTTAAATAGTGCTCTTATAAACTTAGACAGTTGCTAGAGTAACAGGATTCCTGTTAACATACATTTTCTGAAGGATTTAAAGTCTGAAACTCAAATGTATGTCATCATTTAGCGACTTCAATCTCAGATCATCCCAGTGATTTGCCAGAAAACCACATATTTTATGAGGAATAGACCAAAAATATGAAGCAAAAATCTGGACATTCTGCGAAAATCTGGACAGTTGAGAGGTAGACAGAAGTTAAAGATATCCATAAGGGATTTAGCAAATTTATCATCTACAAGAGTTAAACAAAAACAAACATACTTGTGGGCACCGGGAACTAGTGAAATGTTTAATAAAGAATAATCTCTTTCATTCACTTCTGTAATGTGAACTTTAGATTCAGAACTCCCACTTCATACACTACCATCTAGTGACAAAAATAAGCACTACAGCAAATAAAACCAATAATTTAAACTCACATGACACGTTGTACATAAAAACAATTATGATGCTGCTGCATATTAACATGCTGTAATTTCATCTGCAAGAGTTAGGAAGGTATGGAGAAGTTTGCTGGATCTGTATCCTGAACTAAGTTTGAGTATAAGGGACTTGGTCCGTTTTACTGAGATTTCAGAGAAGTGAAAGGTTGCTACATATGAGGATAGAAGGTATAAATCAGGGATTGAAGATTCCTATTCTTCATTGGTGAGGGAGTAAATTATTTTAAAGGCTTTTAGTTAGGTCATTTAAGCAGGACTATAGAAAGTGGGCATAGTCATTATCAAAGGTGAAGTGATTCAATGTTATTGGTCCATTTTTGGTAACTGAAGAATTATTTAATGTCACTATTAAGCATTTTATTTCTTTCAAAAAACAGACTGTGTTTAAACCAGTTTACAGTACCGGTAGAAAGTTATTTCTTCCTTAGATTCAGAAAAGGTGTAACCCATTACTATGAGGGCTGCTTTTCCAGTTCTTTTATTTTATTTTTTAATATCCATTGTATGCCATGGTCAACTCTGTTATCTAAGCCTTCTTGTTTTAGGGGAAAACACATGTGATCCACAGTGATCAAACTGGGTCTGGTATCAGACCTGTGACACAAAGGGTAACAGGACAAATGTAAAGAGCATGAAGGTTAAGCTGAGAAGATATCACCATAGCAGTTGGACATAGGAGAATGCATCAGTCAGCTAATGATCTTTCAGTCACAGATGCATTTCATACCTGATTACAGTGATAGAAACTGTCAGATTAATAAATTAGATCTTCAAAACAACGTTAGTTTGTGTGTGTGTGTGTGTGTGTGTGTGTGTGTGTGTGTGTGTGTGTGGTGCTCTGGATCTGGCTGATAAGCACCAAAAAGCCAGGATGTCAATAGCTGCAGTAGTCACCAAAGTTAAGAATGCAATGTATAAGGAATTTGACAAGGCCATGGAGAAAGACTTTATAATGGCTTCAAACAAGTTATGTCAAACCATCTGGTAACTCAGGAGTAGAGGTAGCATACTGCCCAGGCTGTTTTCAGTAATGGTGAATACATTTTGATTTCAAGAGAGTACACTGTTGAGGTAGGAGGACTATATTGAATAACTACTGCCCTACAAGAGCTGACTTCATCTAGGGAAGTAATGCCAGAAGCAGATGTTAGAACTGGATCCATCAGTAAAAGAAAACACTGCATTGATTAAGCAGGTCTGCTGAGGCAAGTCTGCAGCAGTGGAAGAGATCCATATGGTGAGGTAGAAGACATTGGACATTGTTTGGATGTCATAGTTTTATATCTTTTCAATACTGCATGGTAGGGTATACTTTTTCAGTATGTTCAGTATGAAGGATGTGATATTACCGGTGAAATGACAAACTGGAACAGTAGTCCCCATATTCACAAAGGGGTCAGGACAGGGTGCTCCAGCTTACAGTTAGATAACCCTGCTCAGCCTCCCTGTGAAGCATATGTGAGGTTGCTGGAAAGGACATTTTAACCAACAGTCAAGCCTTTTATTTTTACTTCAGAAGGAACAAGGAAGACTCAGTCTCCAGTCATGAAGACAGGATCAGCTCTTTGATCGTACTCAGATATTGAAGGGGTCATGAGATTTTGCCATTACCATCTACGTGTGCTTTGTGGACCTGGAGGGGACATATGATGGCATACTTTAGAATGTTTTGTGGGAAGTGTTACAGGCATATGTCATGTGAAGGACACGCTGCTTTGTGTCAGCTTTGTTCCTGTATTTGAGTACTGTGATCTGTTCTCACACTTTTATTGTTATGGCAAACACATTGAAACATACTGGAAATAGAGTAATATTTCCTTGACAGCTCATAAATTATGCATTTTAGTATGATCTCACTTTCAACCACACGAGTAGCTTCAAATTCACTTAGAGCTCATCAATTTATCTGTTCAGTTTCTTAGATGCCTTGTATAAATCAGTAAATACAGGCTGCTTACTAGATCTGTTTTCATAGAATTGACCAAAGATCTTGTCACTCTGTACTGTCTTACTGCTGATGAACACCTAAACAAGGACTCCTCAGAAAAGATCACAAGGTTCTACTTTTGTGTCATAATGGAAGTATTCAGTCTGCTGTAGCAGACATATTCCTTTCCATAAGCAGAGAGCATGCATATCACTGTGATGTTCAATGGCAGACTCTCAGTTTTCCTGACCTGCCCCCTACACACACCACCATGGTTGCTGTGTGTCGAGCTGCATGTAGGAGAATTTATCACTACCTCACTTCTCTCTCTCAGACACTTAGACCCATATATGCTGAGGCACTTAAATGTAACCTTCTTAAACCCCAAAGACCTTCCAGACAAAGCACTCATAATAAATGCTCTCAACAGTCCCAAATGCACTCTTTTAAAACAACACATATACATCAACACGTACAACCACTTCTCATGGAACATCTACTTCTAAGAGTGTAATAGTGGGGCTCTTTGAAGCCAGTATCAGACATTCATGGATCCTTACCTCAAAACATTATCCATGGCATACAAGTTCACCTTTCTGACCTCTGGCTCAGGAAGGGAAGGGAGAAATTCATTAGGAAAGCTCTTTGTGATGTGATTTCTTACAGAGCATTAATATCCATATTCTGTGATTCAAATGCTGAACTGTGTCCTTGTGTCACTTTTTTATTTATGATAGACTACAGAAGTGATCCTTATTTGGAATATGTGGTTTAAGACATGGTAGATAGTCTTTGGTCATAGCAGGAACAATACATTTACTTACTTAAAGAAAACCTGAAGTATATGTCAGAGACCTTCAAATCATCTTGCTTAGTACAGACTTTAGCCTCTAAAATTCTGCTGTATTACACTCTAGTACTCTTTCATGTATGCCAGTTGTGTACTCTTAATTAAGAATCTATATATATATATATATATATATATATATATATATATATATATATATATATGGGTCTACTTTAGAACAATGAAATACCACATACCTGAAATTCATGTCACAGAGATGACAAGACCAACAGCACCAACACACTGACGTCCCGGAACACCAACTTTTCACTCCAGGTAAGTAACAGCTTGGCCATCCTGTTGAACTTTCCCTCTTACCCCCACTGTAGTGAGATCTTGGAGTTGGTATAGTTAGGGGGGTGTGGGGGTGCAGCCCCCTACATAGGGGGTTGTGGGGAGGAAACCCCAACATGGGTGTTTCTTTTTCTTCTGTGTATGTGTTTGTTTTAGATAACCAAGTGGTTACTTACCTGGAGTGGTAAGTCAGTGTTCCGGGACATTGGTGTGTGTTGGTGCTGTCGGTCTTTTCTTCTCGATGATATGGGTTTCTGGTAGGTGATGTTTCATTTTTCTAATGTAGACCCCCCCCCACACACACACACACACACACACACACACACACACACACACACACATTGTCAGAAAAATATGTATTAATGTGTGTATTAGTAATATGCTTAGTGCATTTAGAGCTTGAAAAGGGTTAACACATTTATTCTATTTCATACTGCATAAATCTGTACAAACTGCAGATGCTTTCTGACCTTGTATTGTTAGCTGAAATCTTTGCTTGTGCCTTGGAAATTTACTGAGAAGCAGATGATTTCTGCTTGCGTTGGGAAAATAATGAATAGAACAATACTACTTATATGAAACTTAGACAAGAAGTTCCGTTTGTGCTGTGAGAAAATACACAGCTGTAGAAGCTATAGATAATTAGGACAAAGCCTGTTTGAAAATATGAACTGCAATCAGCATTTGCTTGTATCTGAGTTAGAAGAGTACCTTGAAATGTAATACTGTACAATAGAAGCATGTAAACTAATTAGTGCCTACCAAGGCCAGGTTGATTTTCTCAAAAGTTTCTCACAAATCTAGTCATGTCAGCAGAAAATCTGAGTAACATCTGCTGTAGAACAATACTGAAAGTTGTGTTTGATTATGTCAGCCATAGAAGGCCATGTCTTGTAAAACAGTATAAGAATAAGAATACTTCCTGTTAGTAGTTAGACAAATCCTTGTATTTGCATGCTTTTGTCTCCTTGCAGCAAGTAATTCAAAGTGCCTTAACTGAACCTTACGTGTATTGGTCTTTGAAGTTTTTTCCTTTGACAGATTGGTCCTTCGGACCGGAAACCCTCACTTCGCCTTGGATCAGACAGGCCAGGTGGCTTGAAACCGTACGGGGAAGAAACCACATCGGTTCTTCTTAGTTGAAAAGCCCTCCGACTGAATTGTCGTACAAAAGAGGCCAGCCACTTTCTGATCTGTTACTTGAACCAGGTGATCAATCACGAAGGCTCAGGTAAGGTGAATCTACCTTCTTTTTATGTTTTAGATCAGGGGCTAGATTTGCATTGTTTTTGTCAGGACTATTATTATTATAAGTCAGGGACAAAAAAGATTGCTGTCTTGTCATAGATCAGGGAAACAGAGCAGGTAGGCAGTCATTCTGAAGAGACTATAACAAAATCCGTGGTACCACATTAAAAATAAGGAGTTACGTAATGATTAAAAGGATAGAACAAAATGGGTAATAATTCCACAAAAAGATCCCAAACTCCGCCATTAACCGAAGATGCGAAATACATACAGTCACAGCGTGCTGATAATATTAAATACTACTCAAAATGGGTTAATAAGTATAAATTTGATGGTAAACTAGAAAAACCCTCGCTTGTCAAACTTGTCAAACAGCTTAAAACCAATTCTAAAGGTCAGGTAAAAAAGCAACGTCAATTAGGAATTCCTCAGGCACACCAGTGCACAAAGGTGGATTGAGGAAGTGAACCGAAGGGAACAAAAGAATAATTCAAAAGCAATGTTTTTAGATAAGGAGGACAATAACTTAGTAATAGCATCAGCCCCTCCACCTCCTT
Organism: Protopterus annectens; assembly: GCF_019279795.1. Taxonomy (NCBI): domain Eukaryota; kingdom Metazoa; phylum Chordata; order Ceratodontiformes; family Protopteridae; genus Protopterus; species Protopterus annectens. The sequence continues at coordinate 755,918,711 of NC_056731.1, forward strand.
TACCAGAATATGAGGCAAGTGAACAAGTTAGTCCACCCCCGCGATATCCTGCTGTCACTGTAAGTAGAGACACTACAAAAGCAAAACCGTTTATTAGAGATTCCGTCGAGACCAGGTCTCGAACATGGGCAGGAAACTCAAAAGGGGACATTGAGTTATATCAAATGGATAGAAATTCACGATCTATGAGTGAAGAAGAAATATGCCTACTTATAGAAGTGCCTAATCCTCAGGCAGGGCAAGAAGGTCAGAACCCGACTATTCTAGTGTATAGACCCTGGACTCCGGAAGACATCTGGAAAGCCACTGAGGGAATTCCCCATCCAAAAGTTAATTTTAGAAAGATCTTAGAAGATTTGCAAGGAATGAGAGGTAGAAAAAGTAGTCAGACAAATTGTAGGACCAGATTGGCACATGATTAGTGGTGACTGGAATCCCCGTGACGCTGCACTCAGGCCCCTCCCACATAGCAGCGCAGAATTAGATAACAGAGTGAAAGGTCTTACAGACTGCATATCTGAGAAATGGAAGCCTAGGGCAGACTGGACTTGCATTAATCAAGGCATCCAACAGGAAGGTGAAACTATTGACAGATATTATGCCAGACTATTAGAATGTTTTAATAACCATTGTGGAATGCAGGTTCCTGAAGATCAGACACACGATTCCCCATATGAGCAGCAGTTAAAGAATGCATTTTTGAAAGGCAGTATTGCATCCATAAGCAGCTTTATAACAAAGCACATGGTAGATCATCGTACAAGCAGGTTACAGTCATTACTTGAATATGCTAGGCATGCCAAAAGGCATTTTAATAGCAAAAAGAAAAAGAAAGCCCAAGTATTTTCTGTAGAAGATGGAGCAGAAGTTTATGTAGTACAGTCTGGGAAAAAAGGCAAGAGAAATGCCCAGGGAAACAAACAATCTGATCAGCGATCAGAGGACTGTGAAGGGCGAAAGAAAAGGGGTGAATGTTTTAAATGTGGTTAAAAAGGGACACTTGGCAAGGGATTGCAAGAAAAACAAGAAAGCAACCACGGATGATAAGGAGGGTGAGGACTGACTATATGATAGTCAGGAAACACTAGAAGGGGATAGCAGAGAAATGACAAATGAGAATGTGATAGAGGGAGTAGAGAATGTGACAGAAGAAATAGAGGAAGTGCAGGAAGTCACGGATAGTGAGGTAAATGAAATATTAGATTTGGCTTTATTGAGCTTAGAGCTCTATTTAGCAGACACGAAACCAGAAGTTATGGCTCCTGGTAGAAGGGAGGGAAGTCAGATTCTTGTGTGACTCAGGGGCATCACGGACCCTGATACATCCCTCCAAACTGCCAGAGAACTCAGAGTCACCTGATTACATATTAGTGAAAGCAGCTAATGGACAGCTGTATCGGGAGCCCCTCTCCCATAATATTGCAATAACTGATCCTGTTTTAGGATTGACCCAGAAAAGCAAAATTGTTGTTTCTGCAAAATGCCCAGTAAACCTCTTGGGCAGAGACCTTATGCAGCTATTTGGTATTGCAGTAGTTCTGACTATGCAGGGTATGGAAGCACAGTGACAAATTGATACCTTTGCAGTGCAAACGGAGGGTAAAATGTTTTATTGGCACAGCCAGGACTTGGTTATGACTGGTCCAGGGGCAGTGACCGAAGAGTTGATGAACATAGCCATCAGCAAGTTCCCCTCCCTTGACATTGATAAACAGCATTTGTTGGACTGTACTCTATATTATTGTAACACACCAGGACCTGATAAGGAATATGAACAAGAATTGTTTAGAAATCGTGCAAACAGATTGATATTATGTAATCTGTACTGGGACACAGAAGGGAACAGTGTAGTCAGCTGTTCATTGCCCCAGAAGTTCTTTGCACTTTATAAATCTAATCGATTACCACATGTTAGCTTAACTAAGGACAAGAATGTGAAATGGATAGACTTAGGAGAAAAAGTCACGAGATGGGAAAAACAGACAGTTAGAACTGTCAGAACAGGGAATACAAATGCAGAAGTTGAATTGGATAACTCAGACCCACCCAGCTGTACACTTGCAGTCTAGCAAGGACAGCTGATTAGCACTCCTATTGAAGGAGGAAGAGAATGCCTTACAGAATATACCAGAAACTCTCTGGTCAACAGGAAAGTCAGATATAGGACTTATTCGTGCAGCGGGACCAGTTACTGTTACGCCAAAATCAGCATTTAGACCACAGAAAAGACAGTATCCCTTAAGAAAAGATGCAGAGGTAGGAATCAAACCTATTATAGCAGCTTTACTTAAGGAAGGGGTGCTGGTGGAATCTCCTGATTCACCATGTAACACGCCCTTATTTCCTGTTAAGAAAGCAAATAGAGAGTGGTGTATGGTCCAAGATTTACAAGCTGTAAATGATGCAGTAATACCAAGGGTAGACCCACACACCCTGCTGAATGATTTAAAACCTCAACAGAAATATTTTTCTGTGGTAGATATCAGCAATGCATTCTTCTCGATACCGATACACCCTGACAGCCAATATTGGTTTGCATTCACATTTCAAGGGAAAAGGTATACATATACGCGACTACCACAGGGGTATTGCGAAAGTCCAACAATATTCTCACAAGAAATGGCAAGCAACTTGGCGGGATTTACCCCAACAAGAGGTAGTCAGATTTTGCTTTATGTTGATGATATCCTGCTGGCAGCCGCCACCCAGCAAGATTGCAAAGAAGATACCATAGCGCTATTACAATATTTGGCCACTGAAGGACATAAAGTAAACAAAAATAAACTTCAGCTTTGGAAAAAACAAGTTAAATACCTAGGATATGTAATATCCAAGGAGGGTAGGACATTAGACGGGGACAGAAAAGTAGCGATTTTGCAAGCACCAAAACCCACTACCAAGAAGGAAATGATGGCCTTCCTGGGTACGACTAATTTTTGTCGGAGTTGGATTCCAAACTGTGCCTTGGAATCTGCACCGTTGACTAATCTGATTTATAAAAAGCCTATGGCAGCACAGGATTTGTTACAATGGACACCAGAAGCAGAATCTGCTTTCTGCAAACTGAAACAGTTAATAGCGTCCTCATTAGTTTTGGGATTACCAAACTATCATAAACGTTTTTTCCAAACTGTAGATTGTAAGCAAGGTTATATGACATCAGTGTTAACACAGCAGCATGGGGACAAGCAATGCCCTATTGCTTATTATTCATCACAACTGGACCTAGTGGCACGGTCTTTACCCCACTGTGTACAAGCAGTAGTTGCAGCTGCAATGGCAGTACAGGCTTCGGCCTCAGTAGCTTTGTTCCACCCTCTCACATTGATAGTTCCTCATGCAGTCGCGATTATTTTACTGCAAGAGAAGGTAGCATATCTTTCCCCTGCTAGGCATCTTTCCTGTATGACTATATTGTTGAGCCAACCTCATACGACAATTGAACGATGTACGACTTTGAACCCTTCTACCTTGCTCCCAACTCCTGCAGATGGCACACCACACAGCTGCCTGCTGGTGATTGAGCAAAAGACACTGCCTAGAAAGATCTCATGGATGTTCCCTTGGATGATGCCGAGGTGACATACTACGTGGATGGCTCATGCAAAAGGGGTCCTGCAGGACAGAACCTAGTAGGATATGCAGTAGTTTCTGATACTGACATTATAGAAGCGAAATCTTTACCACACAATTTATCTGCACAGGCAGCAGAATTGATTGCCTTGACACGGGCATGTACCTTAGCAAAGGGTAAATGTGTGAACATTTTTACTGACAGCCAGTATGCTTTTTCTACTGTACATGTTTTGCACAACAGTGGAAAAATCGAGGAATGATAACATCTACTGGCAAACCAATCAATCATGCACAGTTTATTTTAGATCTTTTAGAATCTATTCAGTTACCTCAGAAATTAGCTATTTGTAAATGCACAGCTCATACCAAGCAACAGGACAGGATTTCAAAAGGTAATGCGAGAGCTGATACAGCTGCAAAGCAGGCAGCTTCAGAAGTATTTCTTTGGAATGAGGAATTACAACCCTCTGAGATTTTAGACTTAGAAATGTTAAAGACAATGCAGACACTTACTATGCAAGTTGAAAAACAAAGATGGGTAAAATGAGGAGCAATTCTCGAAAAGGGGCTGTACATCTCTAAAGAAGGGAAACCGATATTGCCGTCTAATTTGTTTAGATATGCAGCTTTGTTGAGCCATGGGAAGTGCCATGTCTCAACAGGGGGGATGGTACAGCTGGTGAACCAAATGTTCTTGACATATGGGTTCTTAAATTACTCTAAAAAATTCTGTTCGATGTGCCATGTTTATAATAAACATCATGCACAAGGGGCGTTAAAACCCAAGCAAGGGAGTTTCCCTTACACCACCGTATCCGTTTTATACTATCTGTATGGATTTCATAGAGTTGAATAAATGTGAAAATAAGAAGTATTGTCTTGTCATCGTAGATATGTTTTCCAGATGGGTGGAAGCCTTTCCGACTAAAAATCCAGGTGCGGCAACTGTGGCCAAAGTTCTTGTTAAAGAAATCATCCCTAGATTCGGCATTCCGGAAAGGATCTACAGTGACAACGGCACACACTTCGTAAACCAGACCGTACAACAGTTAAGTAGACATTTTGGTATTTCTTTAAAAAATCATTGTGTGTATCATCCACAATCTGCAGGGCTAGTAGAGAGGCATAGTGGGATTTTAAAGAATAAGCTGAGGAAGTTAATAGTAGAAACACAGAGAAATTGGGTGTACTGTCTGCCCCTGGCACTGTTGAGCATGAGAACTGTTCCAAATGCAAAAGGATTGACAACTTTTGAAAAATTATTTGGAAGGGCTTATTATATACCTCAGTGGAAATCTCTCATGCCCGCAGACCAGGAAGCTGACAGTACACTAGCTGAGTATATGCGAAACTTGTAAAATTCTAAACATTTGTTGCAGTCAAATTCTGTTTCAGATAAAGAACGAACCAGACCGTCAGAAGTGGCAGTATCCCCTGGCACCTGGATCTGGGTGAAACCAGTAAAGAAAAAGAATTGGGCATCACCAAAGTGGGAAGGTCCATATCAAGTGCTTCTGTTGACACCCACTGCAGTCAAGATAGCGGAGCGCACCTCCTGGATCCACCTGACGCACGGTAAATTAGTCAAAAACTTTGAACTGGACAAAAATCTTGTCACATGCCAAGAGTAAAAATGATAGAGTCCAGAAGAAACAGGAATGCAGAACAACCCTTTCCTCAGAAGTATTGCATAATCATCCTGTTAACTGTACTAGTGACAATAATCTTTTTATTGTGGCCTTTCCTTTTCCCAGCCACACAGACTGAACTGAATAAACGTGAAGCATTACTCATAGACTGGCATCCAAACTTTAACACTTACCAGGCAATTAAATATGTGTATGCTGAGATTTTCAATGTTTCGAATTTCTGGATTTGCCCAGCTTTGCCGACAGCATACGGGGGGGGGGGGTTATTAATGACTACAGTCCCCCTAGGGGTCAATGAGACCTGGGAGAACTTGATTTATGATACCTCAACCATTACCAAAAAATATGTTCCTGCACGTAGAGCAACTGCACGGCACTGAAGTAGACAATGTAGCAAAAAACAAATAGAGCCAGCAGACGTTGATCTGGAAATCCAATTTTATTGTGAAAGGTTAAAAAACCTACACATTTATCTACAGACCGGTTTTGGTAGAAAAAACACAACCTTCTTCAGTGTATTCAAACATACCATAAATGCAATCAACTTATATAGAGACAACTACCAGCCTATTGGTGGGTCATAGATTCTCATTGAGACCAGGTGGGAATAATCCCCCCAGTTTAATTATCCATTTTTTCTCCTTGGTATTAAGAATTGAGTGCCATCCTGTTTTGTTGATCCTGTTGCCTGATATAATATCAATAATAATAAAAGTGAATTTGGCAGTGTGATGTTCCAAAAAATGTTTGTACAATGCACTGCTATTTTTATTATTATGAATGTTGCTGAAATGCTCTGATATTCTGATTCTGAGTGGTCGTGAAGTTTGTCCTATGTAAAAAGCACCACAGTAACAACTAGCCATATAAATAATCCAATCACTGCTACAATTAGCAAAAAATTTGATGTCATATACCTGTGAGCAATTCCTGCTGGAAAATTGTTTGGATTTATTGATTTTGTCACAGTTGGTGCAATGTCCACATGGAAAACAACCTATTAAGGGCTCCCCAGATAATGTGGCTTGTTTGAATTGTGTACTGATAGGCTTGTTACCATGTTTGAAGTGATTGAAAAAACTCCCTAAGTTTTTGCCTTTTCTGTATGAAAATTGACATTTAGTTGGAATAAAATTAGAAATATCTGGATCATATGCTAAAATGTTCCAATGTCTATTGATACTCTCAATCAATTGGTTTGTATTCCGAGCATATGTAGTAGTAAATCTAATAGTAGTACAATCCTTGCGAATGTGTTCTTTATATTGTAAAAAGTTAGTTCTGTGTGTGGAATTTGTTATGTTGCTGGCAGTAATAACATCACCCATACCATAGCCTCTCGACCTAAAGCGTTCTGTAAGGTCCTTCCTGTGATGTTGAAAAGTGGAGTCTGTGGAACAAATCCGTTTAATGCGTATGAACTGTGATTTCGGGATGTTTCGTATTACATGGGGTGGATGGAAGCTAGAGCCATGTAAAATTGTATTAAATTCAGGATGTTTCCTAAATACCTCTGTAGAGAGTGTATTATCAGACTGTTTGGTGATCGAAACATCCAAAAATGTGATATTATTGTAATCATAATGGACTGTAAACTCCATACCCCATTTATTGAGATTCAAATATGCTACAAAATCCATCAAGCCTGGTATGTCCCCTCTCCAAATCATCCAACAGTCGTCCAGATAACATCGCCAGATGTCAATGTTTTCTAAGAAAGTGTTATTATTGCAATCATATATAAGGTGATGTTCAACAAAAGCCATAAAAAGATCTGCATATATGGGAGCAAAAGATGCTCCCATGGCTGTGCCCATTACTTGCCAATAACATTTATCTTTATAATAGAAAACATTGCTTGTTAAGACAAATTTGGCTAGTTCTACCAAAAAGGAATTAAATAACTGTTCATATAAACCAGCTTTGTCAAGCCAAAAGGAAAGGGCCTCCAGCCCAGACTTGTGAGGGATGTTGGTATATAATGAACACACATCAAGAGTACACATAACCCAATTATCTTCCAACTGACTGTCTGATACAATATTCAGAAACATAGTGGTATCATGTATACGTGATCTTACCAAACTGAGTAAAGGTTTTAAATGTAGAGTCAGAAACAATGAAAGGGGTTCCGTAATGTACCCTTTGCCAGAAGCAATCGGTCTCCCCGGAGGGTTCACCAAATTTTTGTGTGTCTTAGGCAAAAAATATATATATTGTATGGCAGGGTCGTGTACCATAAGTTGTTGTGCAGTTTCATTTGTGATAATAGACTCATCCCTGGCCCAAAGTACAAAATCTTCAATCTGCTTTTTGAACCTGGAAGTAGGATTGATGATCATTGGTGAATAATATTTTGGATCAGAAAGCTGTCTCATAGCCTCCCTATCATAATCCATCCAATTCAGAATCACCACAGCACCCCCTTTATCCGCTGAAATTATTACAATGTCTTCATTATTTTGTAAGTCAGAAATGGCCTGTTTTTCTGCTAAAGAGATGTTGTTTGATTTGAATCGGACGTCTTGCCCAAAAAAATGAAGATCTTTGAGAATGTTTCTCTGAAATTGAAGAACTAGAGGGTGCATGGGTGGATTGAATGTGGATTTGTGGTAAATGAATTTATCACTTCTAGAGAAGCTAGTATCACCAAAAAACAATTTAAAATTTAATAACCTACAAAATGAGAAAACATCCTGAGCCATATTATCTTCTGAAATAATAAAAGCAGGTACAAAAGACAACCCTTTATTCAAGACAGACAGTTGTATGAGTGAGGGTACATAATCAGATAAGTTCAAAACATTATTGTCAAAAGACACATTTATTTCTCCATTACCATTTGTAACAGACCTTGAATATTGGTAATGTCTTCTATGTTTCCTACCTCCCCTGTGCCGCTTTGGCCTAAAGGGATGTGACGTGTTCCTTTTGGGGGCCGGTGAACCAGTTGCTAACTGTGGCTCACTATCAGTACATGAGGAAACATCCTCAGTAGAGGAAGCAGAGGTTCTGCTTGATCTTTTAAGGATGGACCTGGGTCGTTTTTTCCTGGATGATCTATTGAGCGTAGGGGTGAACCTAGCTTGTTTGGTGTTGTGTGCAAAAGGGTTGGAGGTTTGATAATCCCCTTGATCCCTTTGAAACTTCTTAAGTTTCCTGGTCCGCAATTGTTCTTCTAATGTCTTAAGGTCCCCTGCTATTTTATTCAAATGGGTTTGGAAGGATGGTTCACCTTCATAGGGTTTAATATCATCCACTAGCCTAGTAACCACCTGGATTTCAGAGTCTATAGTCCTGTCATAAAATTTTGACAAAGATTCTACAAAAGAGATGGTTGCCTGTTGCTGAATGGATGACCACTGTTCGAGGAGTTCCTCATCAGCATTGGAAACTAGTGGCTGAATGCGCACTCGAAGGCCCCTGGGTGTAATGCCTTTGGCCAAATAGGCCTTAAAAAGTTTAGAGTGCCAAATGTTTGATCTGAGAGTTTTAAGGTGTAAAAACAAATCCTGAAAAGATGAAGCACATTTAGAAGCAGAGTCAGATATACACAAAATATTGGTGTTATCACCAATGTTGCAACTCAGCCCAAAGGCTCTGAGGTCCTCTCTATCCGAAGATAGACCTGTGATGAAACTGGCAAAATCCATGAGGAAAAAAAGACTGACAATATAGTCTGAAAACTAAGTCAGCAAAAATTTACCTCAACCGTTACATCACAAGATAAAATAGCATTGCACTTGTCTGTTCCACAAAAGGGAACTGTGTGTTTTTATAAAAATTATACTGTTCAGGTGGGTTGGAGCAATTGCAATGTGACTGTTCCTTATAGATGTTACACTAAAGGTAACAATGTAGATCTTTATTGTAATACAAACTATGATTCATTTCTTGGATTGATGCACAAAACACTTGATGAAGTAAAACATAATTCTGTTCTTTATAAACAGCTGTCTATAATTGATAGAAAAATGTTTCATGCAGGGCGAGTGTATATTCATAGCAAAGTTACTACTAAAATAGAGGACTGTTATTTTGTGTGTGGCAGAAAGGCATACAAATGGTTACCTGAGAATTTGTCCGGCAGTTGTTTTTTGGGTTACCTGGTTCCGGCCATACGACTCACTGCAGTTTTGCTCGAGGAAAAATTCGAAATGTCCAAGAGGTCGTCAAGAAACCTGTAAATCCAGTGGGACAAATCGATGTGTGTTGGAAAGACCATCATTCCACAGGCAAAGGACTGACACATATGGACTTCAGTGATAGCGTTATATCGTGGGCAGACATATTACCAGCATATGGAGCAGTGAAATCAATCTGGGAGCTGAGAAAACTGTCGAAACTTCTCCAAGCAATGAGCAACGCAACTTTTTCTGCTCTCGAATTGGTGACTGATGAACTGAATGCTATGAGAACTGTAGTGCTTCAAAACCGCATGGCTCTCGACTTCACCCTAGTGGCGAGAGGTGGTACTTGCGCTTTAATCCAAGAAGAATGCTGTTCGTATATTCCTGATCATAAACTCGAGATAGATAATCATCTTGAGGTAATTCAGTAAGTGTCGGCCATGACCAAACCAGGCCCAAACCCACTGACGGACTTTTTCCAGAAATGGTTTGAGGGGTGGGGTACCATCATAATGAACATCCTGATTGCCATTTGTGTAGGAATACTCCTACTGAGAGTATGTGTTTGTTGTGGCATCTCCTGCATGAAAAGACTGATTAAAGACCTTAAAGACATGTCAGTTTCTGAAACCTTATATCAAAGTTCTGAGTTTGAAGAACTATTGAAAAACTGAAATGCTTTCATGAGTTTAAACTGAATGACTCTCTTAACTGCAAATCCTGAGTGGAAGAGGTTAGGAGAAGAAAACAAACTGTATATGCTTATTTTGAAAGTAGAATAAAAGTATTAAAAGGGGGGAAATGTCAGAAAAATATGTATTAATGTGTGTATTAGTAATATGCTTAGTGCATTTAGAGCTTGAAAAGGGTTAACATATTTATTCTATTTCATACTGCATAAATCTGTACAAACTGCAGATGCTTTCTGACCTTGTATTGTTAGCTGAAATCTTTGCTTGTGCCTTGGAAACTTACTGAGAAGCAGATGATTTCTGCTTGCGTTGGGAAAATAATGAATAGAACAATACTACTTGTATGAAACTTAGACAAGAAGTTCCATTTGTGCTGTGAGAAAATACACAGCTGTAGAAGCTATAGATAATTAGGACAAAGCCTGTTTGAAAATATGAACTGCAATCAGCATTTGCTTGTATCTGAGTTAGAAGAGTACCTTGAAATGTAACACTGTACAATAGTAGCCTGTAAACGAATTAGTGCCTACCAAGGCCAGGTTGTTTTTCTCAAAAGTTTCTCACAAATCTAGTCATGTCAGCAGAAAATCTGAGTAACATCTGCTATAGAACAATACTGAAAGTTGTAGGTAATCCAAGAAAAAAAGAGACGGAGACAGCTTTGGAATCCAGAACAGGCCTTTACTTGGTGCAAACACAAGCACTTTCACAATTAAGCTTCTTCAGGTGTATGAATACTGAAAGTTGTGTTTGATTACGTCAGCCATAGAAGGCCATGTCTTGTAAAACAGTATAAGAATAAGAATACTTCCTGTTAGTAGTTAGACAAATCCTTGTATTTGCATGTTTTTGTCTCCTTGCAGCAAGTAATTAAAAGTGCCTTAACTGAACCTTACATGTATTGGTCTTTGAAGTTTTTTCCTTTGACACACACACACACACACACACACACACACACACACACACACACACACACACACACACACACACACACACACACACACACACACACACACGTATATATATATATATATATATATATACACACACACACACACACACACACACACACACACACACACACACACACACACACACACATACAAGCTCATGTTTCTGTGTGTGTGTGTGTGTGTGTGTGTGTGTGTGTACATAAATGTATATATATATATACATATATATATATATATATATATATGTGTGTGTGTGTGTATGTATAAGTATTTTTAACAAAGAAAATACATGCATATAGGTACAACAGCACAGAATCATGACTATTAAGTTTTGATATGTTCATATACCATTAGATATACATTGTAGATATAAAGATGACATTAAAATATATTTGAAGTAAAACTTACCATAGTTGCTAACACTATAACCTAAGTAATAAGCACAAGTTTTCTTTCAGTGATGGATTTCAAAGTATTCTGTTGATCATAATTTAACATAAGCCATGAAATGAGGGAATCAATTAATTGGCATAAATGTAATGTACACAAACTTATTTTAGATTATTAAAAATATATGAATGCCCGCAAGTTAATCCAATGTTTTGTTCCACACATGAGTAATAAGGTATATAAAACAGGTATTTAACAACTTAACAGATACACACCTGCACTCCTGGATTTCCTTTAGTTCCTTTTGGACCACTAATTCTAGAATTTTGCCCTGGAGTTCCCTTAAAAATACAAATGTAAGTTTTAGGACTTACAGAAACAAAACATTTATGTATTACTTCTTTTTTGATTTCTTACTAGAGCTAGAACTACTCAGCAAGTGTACTCAAACTAATGAATATACAAAGATTTTCAACTTACATAATATTTAAATTCGCTATCTTACTATTAAATTAGCAATTTATTAAAAAAGCATCAACATAGGATATTAATATTTAGTATATGAGGACTACCACAACTGGTCTATAATGACATCCCTTTTCCAGTATTTTATTCATAACTGGCACACACACATAAATCTATTCATCTGCCCTAATGGAACATTATACATGCCTTTAGAATGCAGGCCATAGCCAAAGAACAGCATGAGTCAGACATAATCTCTGTAGGGGTGCTTTAGGACTCACACTGCACCCTTAGGTAAGCAGGTGGTGAGAGTCAGAAAGCTGACTGCTTTGTGTTTTCTGTTACTTCTGCAAATTTGGACCACAAACGTGCACACACACACACACACACACACACACACACACACACACACACACTGCGCTGTTTCCAGCTCTTCTTATTTTATTAGCACCACACAGTTATTCAACCATACATTCAGTATGAAGGGCAATATTTAAGACATCCATGAAGTTAGTTAGAATACCGTAGAGAGTGGAGAGAATGCCTGAACTTGAAAAAGCAGGGAAGAAATATTAGTAAGCATATAATAATGCTTTATTTGAAATGATTTTGTTGATGAAGAATGCACTTTTGACTCGAGTGTTGCATCTTCTTTTGTAACATATGTGCCTTACTTTTAAGAAACATTTAGCTATTACCTTTTCATCTGAGTGACATAAAACATATAACATAACATAAGCCTTGCTAGTTTGAATCTCTGAAATGGTGCGAAGTAAATCATTGATCTCATGTAGACTTCAGATGCTGAACCAACTCACAACTCTAATAAAAATGTGTACACATACCTTCAAGGTATAACAGTAAAAGATGTTTGCAACTGCTATCTTTCCAGTGATATAACTTAATAGGTTCATAGGTAAGTACTGGGCATGCTGCCCTTGTGGGTCATTTTAATCCTTGCCAGTTTCCTTTTTTATACTCAAAATAACTTATCCCGTTTGGATATAGATTGGCCTTACCAACCCATAGTCAATAATTATATAATACCCCTAATGAGAACAACTGGGATCATAACACAGATACTTTGAGGGAACCCATGCATGTGATAAAGCATTTAAGAGCTTCCTCTCTCTATCAATAGTATAGAGGGCAATTGTGGATTAAATGTATTTTTTGTTTCCCAACCATAGCTCTAAGTTGGACCTGAATATGGACAGGGATGAACTTTGATTAATGTGGATGGAGAGTCTGTTCCAGAGCAGTGGTATCCTCTGTGAGATATACTGTTCCCTCCAAACCTTTCTCTTGATTTTGCAGAAAAGGTTTAGATTTATGATGCCATTTGACTTGGTGATGTGCAGTAAATTAATCAATAATGGGTCGGGGGATATCTTGTATGTAACCTCTTTGCAGTCTGTAGGACACCAAGTATTGTAATAGGGCTTTGAGTCTGTCTATGCAGGACATGTCATTTAGGCCTTATATTCTTTTAGTAAGATATCTCTGTGAGTGTTCCAGTTGTTGCATGTGTATGGACAGATACATGATGAAGGGGACATTTGCCAATATGAACACTAACTCATTCTCCTTTAAACCTGTACAGACTGCTTATATTAAAAAGCTCCAAAGTAAACTAAAACCCTGTTGCGTTGCTACCGACCAACTACCCACCAAATTCCTAAAAGTTGCTGCTCCATCCATTGCTTACCCTATATCTATCCTTATCAATCACTCCATCTCCAAACAGCATGTTCCCCACCTCTGGAAAATCTCCCACATCACCCCCCTTCACAAAGGGGGCCCCTCTAATGACATTTCTAACTACCACCCCATTACCATCCTCTCAACCCTAGCCAAGATTCTACAGAAATGTATTTACCAACAACTCCTGTATCACCTGACCACCAATAACAGACTTTCCATTTCACTGCATGGTTTCAGACCTAAGCATAGTACTAGTAAGTTTTACAGATACTATTCGTCGCCTCAAAAATGATGGACAAATAGTCTCTGCAATTTTCCTAGCTATGTCAAAAGCTTTTGACACCATATCACACTAACTATTACTCAATAAATTTGCCACTTACAGCTTTAATTCATGATCCCCAACTTGGTTCCTCAGTTACTGGTCTAATTATCAACAGGCTATAAAAAATGAGAGAACAATCTCTCCCCACTGCGGCCAGTATCTATCACGGTTCCCCAAGGACCCATTCTTGACCCCCTTCTCTTTCTCATATTTACAAACAGTCTAAATACAGCAACAGATCTTTCCACAATAATACAATATGCTGATGACTCCTCTCTAATCTGCTCCGCACCTTCCATCCAAGAACTTCAGGTTAAAATGTGAAAATCTTTCCAGGACATAGAAATTTATCTCTCCAACCACCAACTCATTCTAAACCCAAATAAAACTAAGTTAATGATCTTCACAAATAATTCCTCCAAGACCAATCACTACCTCTCTCTATTCACTCCTGAAATGGAACCAAAATCGAACCTACAAATCAAACCTAACTCCAAGGCATCACAATAGACAGGCTAAAATTTGATATTACTATCTCTATAACTATCAAAAAAAGTCCATGCCAAACTGAGCTCTCTCTGTAGGGCCAAACCTTACCTAACACACTAAGCCAGACTAGCCACAGCAAGATCTTACTCACTGCCTACCCTCTTGTACTGCTCACATATCTTCACCAACTTATGTAAGGCTGACCTTAGTATACTTGAGTCCTGCTATAACAAAATAGCTAAATTTGCTGCTAATCAGCCTCATAGAACTCACCATTGCTCCACTCTCCATCAACTTAACTACCTAGAATTTCCCAATCTGCTAATACTAAACCATCTTACCTTACCCACAAAATAATTCACAAACCCAATAATTGTCCAGCGCTTTTTAACTTGGTCCAACCAAATATCAACAGCAGGTCCCTCTGGTCATCAAACAGCTTATTGCTAAAAGTTACCCAGTCTCACAACTAACATAGTGATTCCCTCTGTTCCAGTAAAATAGCTAACACCTGGAATGCTCTTCCTCCAGACATCCAGAACAATCCATGCTTGACTTGTTTTAAAAGTAAGCTAAAAGAATATCTCAACAACAACTGGCGCTGCACCTGTACTTCACCTGGATAATCTCCTCTCTCCTATTTCTCATCACCAATCTCCAGTCCCTTAACCTTACAGCTATCACCAATGAGTTTCCTCAATCTTTCATGAGTTGCCATTTGAATTTTTAACATTTCCTTTCTGACTGATATTTGATTCCCAGTGATGCCAATAGCTCTGTTTTATATTATTTCCGTATATATATATATATATATATATATATATATATAAAATGTTATTGTGACTACACAGTTGCGCAATACCTCTGTTCTCGTGTAATGCTCTTTGCTCACATACTTAAATGACTCTGTTAGCTGTTTTTAGTTTAGCATATCTTTTTCTTTTCCTATTGATGTCACATTGTGTTTTTTTTTTCTGGAGCTTTTCTTCCCAGGTCTTCACTGAAAACAGGCCACTGGCCCAGTCGGACACTACCCGGTTAACAAATGTAAATAAATAAAAAAAAAAATAAATAAATAATAAAATAAATATTCAGTAACTCGCTTAAGGAAGGCTGAGCAAACAGAAACAGTGACATCCCTAGTTCTAGACATAATTCCTTTGTTTGTAAGCTGTGCAATGTAGGAGGAATTTCTTACAGTAATGGACGTTGGTCAAACTTAGGTCACTGTCTACATAAGTTCCCAAATCCTGAACAACTGGATTAACTTTTAGGGGAGTATTGTCAATGTGATAGTTCCCTGGGGTAGATGACTTTCTAAAGCATGCAACAATGAATTTTTTTGGCATTTAATTTCAGTCTATGATTTTAGCACTGGTTATTTGATTGGGATAAACCTTCCTGCAGGATGAATAAGTTATTTGGGGATTCAATAACTGCTCCTAGCTTACAGTCATCTGCAAACTTAGTCAGCCAGAGTCCTTTGGCATTGGCTTTTACTTCAGAAAAGTAGATGCCAAACAGCAGTGGATGTAGCACAGAACCCCAGGAGACTTCAATGATGACTGTTCTCTTTGTAGATGTAACTGCCTCTATTTTGATTGCCTGCATTCTGTCTGTGATCGAGCTGGCAAGCCAGTGGGTGACATTTATTCGCAGTTTATTTAACTTTTGTATTATGCCTGAGTGGGAACTGTGCCAAATGCTTTGACCGAGTTGAGGTATGCGGTGTGTTTCATTTTGCCTTCATTCATTGCTTTGGTGACCTTTTCAAAAAAATCCATCAGGTTAAGTAAGCATGACCTACTTTTGATGAATCCAAACTGAGATGGGTCCAGTGTTTGGAGGTTCTGCATTCTACTGGTGTTACATTCAGTATCATTAGTTTCATGATATGTCCTGATCGAATAGTTCCATGATAAGTCTTTTCATGGCTTCACCTATGAAGCTGGTCAGACTTATGTCTCTTAACCTCACTATTCCCCTTCTCCTGTCTACGTGCTTTGATCTGACTCTGTTTTTGATTCTGATTCTTTCAGCATGGCCAATCTGATTCCCAGTATATATATATATATATATATATATATATATATATATATATATATATATATATATATCTTTTATTTTTTCAGTCACACTGTATATAATGTCATTTATCTAGTTCCTTTATTCCTTCTAGCCAACTATGATATTCACTTTTATATAATATATGTATATATTGCATTTTTATTCAATCTGTATATATAATGTCATGTAACTATTTGTTACTTTTGTATTTTCCTCAATGGGGTCACTGTGCTATTCTGGTTAACAAATGCAACATTAATAAATAAATAATTAAATATTATACAATTTCAGGTATTTATATCAGTCAACAGATTCACCGTAAACCATTTATCCAAGAGTGACAGACCAAATGGTGCTCTGTCAAAACCTTAAAAATCTAATTTTGATTTTAAGGCCCATGCTGCCCAGCTCTATCCCCATGCTCCTTAAATTTGGATCACAGAAGCTGATAGAAACATGGAAGTGTGAAAGTCAAACGTTTTGTCAAAGAAGCATTTAGTCAATCAGTTGTCACCGAATGGTCTTCAGTCAAACAGGTCACTATGATGTATATAATCATTCATTCATTCTTTCATTCATTCATTCATTCATTCATTCATTCATTTATTCTTCAACTAACACTTTAATCCAATTTAAGGTCACTGGAGAATTGCCTCTCAGTAGGTACAAAGCAGAGGAACTAATTCTGAATGCAGCACCAGTAGAATGCAGAAAGCACACATTCACTCAGTCCCCCACAGGACAAACACATAGAAGTCTGCAGAAACTCTGATTCAAACACAACATGCTTTTTGAATAGAGGGAAAAAAGCAGAACACCTGCCAAAAAGCAATATCAGCATAGGAAGGACATGAAGACTCTATACACAAGGCTCTCTGGCCAAAAACCAAATGGGAAAACAGCCCTGAGAGACAGCAATCGTAATTGCTGTGTTAATGTGTTACCAAAAGATCTAATCAGATCAAGGCAATAGAGTTAGACATCTGTAATGGAAGTCAAAATAAGACAAAAGAATGTCGATGAAGCCTAGCATTGGTCATTTAAGTGTTTAGAGATACACATTTATCCCAATATGCAAGTTACTTAAACTTTGCTCTTCAACGTGGTTATTCTATGTCAGAGACAGGATCCAATCATTTGTTAGTTATTTTCAAATATGTAGCTTCTATGACATGGGTTTCTTTTTGTATATTCCATATCTATCAGTTTTATTCTTAAGATTTGTTGATATGCAGTAGAACAAGCCCTACCAGTTGGCTAATGCTAATGGTATTCAAATGTCAATTTTATGTGCATTACATAACAGATACATTATTGGGTACTGTGGAAATATTTATGTTTCACTCCTAAACTCATGCACTATATAACAAATGCAGTTTACAGCCCTGTGAAAACATGTAGGCTTCACTACTAAATTCAGCAATTAAGACCATAGTTTGCAAGTTTATTATAGTGGGGGGATGACGCTGATTAGGACAAAGCTTAGTGAACACATGCTAGATGAGTATATCTTTGCAAATGAAAATATTGCAGCAAAGACCAAAAGGAACACAGATATGCAACAAAGCAAAACAATATGATGACAGCAGCATGCCATAGGAAACTCCTGTGTCATCTGCAGCAGTGGTAAGTGCTATTTTCTTATAATCTGTGGCAGTATAAAGATTCTCTTGAACCAGATTGTTGTGAGAGTGCCAATTTTAATGTCTTTCAGGAATCAGGTTTCTTTTAAACAGCCAACTTCTAATGTAGCCCAATTTATATTAACATCACCAAGTATGAGAGTTTCAAGTTTAATGTTTTTGATAACCACAAAAGAATGTCTTCAAATGTGGTGTAGTTATTGTTTGGTGAGATATATGCAATACATATGGCTTTGTTGGTGATCGATATTTCTGTATCATTGAATTTAGGAATGCTGCCTGACTGTGTAAACCTTGGCTGTAGATGATTGTCACTGATGAAGTGACACTCGACCCCATGTATAAAATGAGAAAAAAGGGTTGTGGATGGATAGATGGATGGATGGATTTGTGTACAGGTGATACTGGAGATTTTTTTTTGCAATTTTGCTCTATTGCCTGCCCTTCTGTTTTTCTGATCTAGCCTAAATGTACTATAACCATAAGGTAAGATGTCTTCATTAGATATATCTGGTTTGATCTATTGTTTCTATAAGCTTAAGAAAACCTGGGAATTGGAGGGAGATTCGAGCATATAGTTCAGCTATTTTGTTGCAGTGGTATGGATGCTTAGAAAAAATACTTTTAAGAAATTGTTATTAATAGGTCTTTGTAGGTTCTGGCTGCATGTAGAAGTATATTCTGGAGGAATGGTAGTTCTAACAACTTTTGGGACTGGGTTTGCATAGACATCTTCACATCGTGCTAATGTATTATGTGAGGCAAGGGTAGTAGAAAGATAAAGTAAGTTGAGTTTTGGGGCATCTTGGATGCAGTCTGTCTCCTATTGTTTAGTTTTAGACAAGATAAATAGTCTATTTTGGGGACTACCAAGATGGCTGCATATTGAGTAACTACTTAATTCTAGCTTCCCCAGTTTGAAAACACAAACTTAGCAGAGAATGTAAGTGAACCTGGATTTCTGAGTAAATTTCAGTAACTGGCTAATAAGTGCACTGCCTGGATGCCAAGAAAAAAGAAATACAGCTATAAAAAGCAATGGAAAAACACTGACTGGGAAAAGTAGCTGTTCAGCAAAAAGCAGTGCAAGCTCCAGGCATGACTTCCAGTAACACCAAGGAAGGTATAAAGCAACTGCACACAGGCATAACTAAAATAAACTAAACACAAATGGAGTATATAAACTCAAACAATCAAAGGCTGGAAAAAATGGAAGAAGCTTTAAACATATATCCAGATAAGGTGATGAATCTGCAAACCTCAGAGGTTGAAATGAAATAAAGGCTAGCTGAATATGAGACTGCACAAGAAGAGATGTTTCAAAACATAATAGAATTAGAGGACAGAGCATATAGGGAAGACCAGAGATTTCTGTTGTACCTGAGAAGCTGGAAGGAGCAGACTGTATTAATTTCATGAAAGCACAAATAAGCAACTGGATTGGTATTCTACAACAGCAATTATTAATTGAAAGGACACATTGTATGCATACTCCAAACTTGGCTATGAGAAAACAACCTAGACCATTAATAGTAAATATGCAATCTTACCAGTAGAAGTAGTTGATTCTGACAAAACTGTGGCAGATTGGCAAAGTACTAAAAGTGGGATACAGCAGAATGTTTGTGGAGGATAACTACTCATTATACACTAGCAGAAGTGCAGTACATTTATCCCATTGTTTAGGGAATGTTGAGAAGCAGACATGAGATTCAAGCTGCTGTATTCAGCTATCATAAAAATATTTTTCCCTGGAGGAACAAAATCATTTTTTGATGACATACATGCTAAGGAAGAAATACAGATGGTGCCAGTGAAACCTTTCCCAGTGTTTCAATGGAAAATGCTTGAAAGAGGAAAAAAGGTACAGTAGTTAACTAGAAAAATTGAAAGTGCACTGGAAGTAAAGTAGAGACAGAGTTTGGGAGATGGAGATGAATGGGAATACAACAAGAAAATCTGGAAATATTGGACTTTCTTGGACTTAGTTAAACTGTAGGGGATTCTAAAGCATATACCCTACTTCATGTCATTAACTTTTGGAGAATAAAACCAGTAACTTGGAAACTGACAAATGTGGGATTAGAAAGCAGTAATTGAAACAAGACAGAACAACAAAATCTGGAAATGCTGGACTTTTTTGGACTTTGTTAATCTTGTAGGAGACTCTAAAGCATATGCCCTACTTCATGTCATTAATGTTCAGAAAAATACTCAGGAGTGTGGAAGAGGAGGGAGAAAGTTAACTGTGAGTAAAACAAATTCTTCTCTTAATAGTACTGGTTAAATGGTGCATGATTTTCTTTGCATGTTATAAAGTAAATTGCTTTCAGTTATTTTTAAGTATGATGTGGACACTAATGTAAATAGGTGTTCCTGTTTTTTTTTCTTTTTTTCTTTCTCCACATTCTCTCTTTCTACTTGTTCAGATTTAAGAAATGTAGGTACTGCATGTAAATTAAATCTGGTTAAAAGAACCTGACAAAAGAAAAATAAGTGTGCTTTTTATCATTCTTGTATAGGCAAATGACTGGGTTAAGGTCATTAGCTTTATATAGTAATGAGTAAATGAAAAAGAATATTGAATATTATAAGGCTTTTTTCTAGTAAACAGTTTTGGATCTGGTTCTCATGTCTCTAGCAGACAATCTATTAAAGAGAAATGACTTGGAGAAAATATCTACTGAAAGGATTCAAGTGTTTTCACAGCTGCAATGGCTATAAAGATAAGGCAAAACCAAAGAGCATTTAATAGAATCACAGGCTCTACCATGCATCTTAGCATTGATAATCTTTATTTTAGTTTAGCTCAAGTCAGTGTGTATGTGTGGCTGTCTGTTTGGAAAATGTTTTCCTGTTAGGAGGGTAAAACTTCAATATTTGAACAAGTACACAGTTTTGTGCATTATTATTAAGTTTATAGGTTTTATGGGGACATTGAGTGTGTGTGTATCTATTTTTGTTTAAGGTTTTTCAAAAAAAAACAAAAATTTCTGCAAGATGTGATATAGGCCCAAATGGAGATGACAATAACCATTGTATAAAAGATTAACCTGCCAAACAGTGCATGCATGTAACACAAAAGCTGGAAATAAACATTTAATAAAAAAGCTGTTATACATAAAATGTGGGAATAATAATCCCTCACGAATATAATTCTTTCTATAATGTCTTTAAATGTTAATGGTCCAACAGATAAATACAGAAAGGAAAGAGTAGTGAACCGTATTAAAAATGTTGAGTGCAAATAAATATGCTACAGGAGACACACTTGGAAAGAACTGAACATGTGAATTTGATAAAGGTTTTCAGGATGGTTATTCAGTGGAACACATGGGACAAAGGGAGAGAGGAGTAGTTATAATAATTGCAAGATGAGCTCTGACAGTAACATAAGAGGATAAAAAAGACACTAATGGTAGACTTGTACTTGTAGTGCTAAGGGGCTACTGGCAAGGGAGGAGGATTATACTGGCATGTGTTTATATTCCACCAAAAACTGCTATAATGGAGCTTGAGAAAATTCTGGGAGAAATAATCAGTTTTTAGCAAGGAATATTATTTATTGGTGGGGACTGGAATTTGATTTGCAACAGTAAAATGTGTCTGGGTGAGCCCAGAAGGGAAAAAATTGACACAGGAGAGTAGATTTGTAAAGAAAGTTATGAAAATATTTGGCCTGGAATATGTGAATTCAGCACTAGGAGTTTAGAGTGAATTTACATATTATTCCCCAAAGTACAAAAACTGGGCTAGGCTAGACAGAATTTACATTTTACAGGAACATGTGCATTTAATTGAAGGTCTTGATATACACCCAATAACTATTTCATGTCATGTGCCAATAATAACTTAAATAAAAACACAAGGTAATGAAATAAAAAAAAGAGACACTGACATTTTCCCACCTATCTTTTGAAAAGAGAGGAATTTAAAGAATGAATAGTGAAAATTATTCATGAGCTATTAGAGAAGATATAAATTTCTTCTGAAAATATAGCTAGGGAGTGGTATAAAATTAAAGTGGAATTTAAAAATAGGGTGAAAAAAAGAAAGGGAGATACGGTTAAGAAGTAACTAATAATTTAGAGGGACTAACAAATGTTAAAGTATTGCAAAATAGGGGAATCTTACAGAACAAGGAGAGGAGCAACTGCAGAATGCTAAACATAAAATAAGGGATTAACTCAATACTATGCATGAGTTTATAAAGACTGCTGTTAAGCAACTATTTTTTGATACTAACTCTAGAGCAAAAAAACTTTTAGCACAATGACTCAGACATTAGAAAGTAGAAAGAGCTGTCACCAAGCTTAGGAAGCCTGTAACAAGGAAGATAACAAGGGATCCTGTAGAAGTCATACCCTTCGGGAAAAACAAGGTTACCCCTAGCTACCATATAGGTGGCAATCCACTGAGCACAGAAGAAGTCATCAGGGATCTGGGGACCCAAGTTGACAGTAGCCTTTCGTTTGACACTCATGTTGCTAAAGTAGTTAGGAAAACCTTCTACATTGCCCACCTGATCATGAAGGGATTCACATCTAGATCAAGGGAGGTCATCGTCCCCCTGTACTCATCACTCATTAGACCTATGATTGAGTACAATGCCCCATTCGGAATGTATCTGACCCGACACCTGCAGCAGCTGGAAAGGCCCCAAAAGTTCCTCACCAAAAGGATAAAGGGTCTCAAAAATATGTCTTATGCTGCCCGACTGAAAGAACTCCAGCTCTATTCAGTCTCATACCGCTTGCTCAGAGGTGACCTGTGCCTGACATATAAGGCCATGTCAAACCCTGATTTGATGAATATGCTTTACCTCAAAAAATCTAGATCCCTCAGAACCACAAGGGCGGGAGACTTAAACCTTGACACGGTTATTAATAGAATGTGCTGGAGGGACAGATTCATCACCCAGAGACTCCCTATGCTGTGGAACAAAATCCCGGTACATGTGAGGCAGAGCACCTCGCTGGCCTTGTTCAAGAGGAATCTTGACCAATGGATGGGGGATCGCAGATATACCCCAGGGATTACTTTAGTGTCACTGCTTGACAGAGGCACAGCAAAATAATAGGCATAGTTTTATTCAAACTAAAGGGGTGGCGAAAGCCAAATAACTATGGGCTAGGCTTATAAATGCCCTTGGACAGATAGCCTAGTATGAACCTATGAACCTATGAACCTAAGTATAAGAAATATTTCAGAAATTCTATGGAAGTCTGTATAAAGCAGAGACATGTGGAAATCAAGAAAAGGTACAAATGGAAATGTTTGTGAAAGAATTAAATATGCCAAGGTTAAAGGCAGAGGATGCTCAATTGCTTTAGGATAGGAGGAGTTGAGATAAAAATGGTGATGTACAACCAACGTACAGGAAAGTCCCCAGGAACAGATGGTATTCCTGTGGAAGTTTGGAAGCTAGGAGGGAAAAAAATTATAAAGCTCTGGAAGGTTTTGTTTAACAGTATTTTAAGAGGAGAAGTACCAACATACCTAAAGAGGGTAAAGATCCATCAGATCCAGTTTCATACAGGGCCATTTCAATACTAAATTGTGATTATCAGGTGTTTATGTCTACAATGGCTAAAAGAATGACACGTGATGCCAAAATTGATAGATATGGATCAATGTGGTTTTGTGGAGTGGAGGAAATCATTTGACAATATTAATACAATGGTGATGATCCAGGGGGAACCAGAATGTAAGAAAATACTACTGTTGTTGCTGGGTCTTGATGCAGAGAAAGCATCTGACAGAGTAAGCCGGGACTTTATGAGCAGAACAATGAAAGCATTTGCATTCCCTGATAAAGTTATAAGGTTGATTAGGAGGCTATATGAGGGATCAGTGGTGAAAATTAAAGTGGGTAGGGTTCTCTCTGATCATCTCTGCTTGAGCAGAGGAACTAGGCAGGGGTCTCCTCTTTCCCCTTTGTTACTTGCATTATATTTAGAATCATTGGCAAAGAAAATAAGAGACTCAGAATTTTAAGGATATAAGTGGCATGGTAGTCAAGAAAAGCTGGCTCTGTTTGCAGATGGCATTATTTTATACCTGACAAAACCAGAAAGGGACATTACAGTGCATTGGAACACATTGAGATAGTTTCAAACCTTCTTGGGTACAAAATTAATGAAGCTAAAACAAAAGCAATAGCTGTAAATTATGTACCCACATATGACTTCATTCAGCAATCTCCATACATATAGGGAAATGATAAAATGAAATATTTAGGAGTATGGATTACAAATGATACCAGTGTGGCAGCTAAGGATATGTGGGAAGAGACTAGACAAAAGATAATGCAAAAATTGAGAAAATGGAAGCTCTGTTATATGGATATCAATAGTAAGATACAAGCAGTTAAAATGATTTTAGTCCCTTTAGTCTTACACACAAGTCAGGCATATTTTCATAAACCAGAGGAGCAGTTGTGGATAGCATTAATAAAGAGCTGAAGGATTTTATCTGGGAGGGGAAGATGGCAAGAGTCAAGTGGGGTAAGCTCATTCTTCCAACAGAACAGGGGGGATTGGGATTATTCAAGTTGAAGGGGTATTTCAGATCAACACAGTTAAGGCTCATATACACAGCACAAGCAGAAAACTATAATTCAAAGAAGGAAAAGATGGTGATGACGTAGGAGGGAAGCTCAAGATGCAAGGAGAGACTGTGGTTTTGGATGCAGACCTTTAAGGAGAACAACAATAATCATACAGAATATTATATCCATAAAGTAGCAGAAAGTATTCTAAGAACTAAGCCAACACTGGAATGCAGAAAAGAGATTTTGCCAACAAGGGTGGCTGGATTTAGGGATACAGACAATAGGCAAGAAGGGGTCTTGAATATGATGGATAAAACTGGCAAAGGAACCAAGGTATCAGGAGCAAATAACTAGAGAGGGAAAAGTAATAGAATGGGAAGACTCCAAGAACTTATTTGGACTTCAGGTTAGAGACTGCTTTCCCCATCAATGATTCAATGATTGATATTTATGTATTTATTTATAATAAATAAATAAATAAAAAAGTATATATATATATATATATATATATATATATATATATATATATATATATATATACATTTATACATAAATAAAAGGTATTTGGACTGCAGGTTAGAGATTGCTTTCCCTATCAATGATTGATATCAGAGTATAGGCCAAGAGAATGAAACTGGGGTGGGGTATCCTAAATGAAAGACCAGCACTGGTAGAGTTTTTAGTAGAATCTGGAACAGAAGTTGCCATTAAGAAAGGAATTATTAGTAGAGCATATAAAATATTGCATGATAACTATAAGAAACAATCAGAGGAGGTTAGAAAGGACTGGGAAGAGAGACTGGATAAGCAATTCACAAAGAATCAATGGGAGAATATATCTATGCCTCCCTAATATGCAACAAAATCTAGAAGATTTAGGAGCTTTGCTCAAAACTGTTTACATGGGTATTTTTATACCCCAAGTACACTCCAAAGAATTTTTCCTCAGGAAGACAGCAAATGTTAAAGGTGTGAAAGGAAAGAAAGAGGTAACTGTGAACATATTTTCTGGAAGTATAATAAGTTGGTAGACTTTAAAGATTCCCTTCAGACTGCTCTGTCAGAGATGATCGGTGAGCAAATTGGAGTAAATAGGGAAATGCTTTTTTTGAGCTATGATACAGAATTGGACTTGCCTAGATATAGTAAGGCCTTGCTGAGTCTAATTATGATAGCTGTCAAATAAGCAATTACTAGAAAATGGAAATCAAAGTGTATACCAACTTTACTAGAAGTAGTGAAGATAGTAGCAAACATAAAACAACTGGAAATGGGATCTTTAGAAAAGGGTAGAAGCAAATTGCATAGGAAAAAATGGGAAATGCAGGATCAATACATGCAGAGGAGAAGCGAGGTTTAAAAGAATACAGGATTTGAATGAGCCAAGTAATGACTGACTAACAACTGAGAAAATTAAAAGTGATTTATAATGTTTGCATCTACAGTTGTGTTGGCACAATTTATAATTTATGTTTGCAACTAAGATTGTGTCGCTATGATTTATTTTCCTTTATAGAAATGTAAGACTGCCTATGCCATATGTGAGAATTTAACAAAGATGTTTCTTGTTTAAATAAAGAATTTAATTTTTCTGAAAATTGTAAAGTTAAAAAAATTTGAAAACCATGCAATAAAAAGTAAAAAATTACCCTTTCTTAAGTACAATAATGCTCTCTGGGCTGGACATATTTAAAACAAAGTACAACATAATTTACTGTAGTCTCACTGTAGAAGCATCACCACAAAAATATCTCAACTTTCCAAGGATTATCATTAAATATTACTTTAGCATCATCATAAGGTTATAAAATCAGTTAATTATGTTCAGTTACAGTAGCAGTTCTCAACATATTCCCATTTACTACAGTATAACACATATTCAAAGCAGATACAGCTGAAACACATACTTTTATACTATAATCACCATGTTATTCAAAAGAAAAAACATACAAAATGTTTGTATCATTTAAAAGAGTTTTATTGTAGTTTGATAAAGAAAATTGCTTTATTGTTAAACAAAGGTGAAGAACTTTGAAACAAAACTAGATAATGAGGCCTTTGAAGGTAAAATTAGTTCAGTACACAAATATCTGTAAAATGAGTTGTTTCAGAACTGTAAATAATGAAGATTTTGCTGATGAGCAAAAGAGAGAATTAAAAAGTTTTTATATTTTTAATAACTAATGCACATAGCTTTAAAGTAAAACATAATACTGGGATACTGTGTTCAGGCTTCAAGTGTTTATAACATGAATGTTATATTCATGGAATGTACAAGCAGATCTGTGTTAGATATATATAATATCTTTGTACTTAGGGGTAGGTAACAACTTTTGTGACAAGAGGTAACACCATAGCCTGCAATAAAAGACCTTTTATATATTATCTAGCACCAGGCCTCAACATTTGTTTGTTTACATTATGGAAGATGGGACTGTATTATGCTATGTTCTTAACTTTTAGAAACATATTGCATGTGCAGAAAAGTGTTATAGATTTATTAATAACTTTGCATAATTAAAAGCTGCAGGACATATATGTATACATAAAATTCCAAGTTTCAGACAGTTGAAAGCTTAGCATCTCTGTTTCACAGCACATCACTGTCATGTTTTGTTTTAAAGTTACAATAAATGCAACACCACAATGCCATACAAAACATTATTTCTAGTGCCATGGTCACATGACTGCTGAAAGGAAATGAAGGTGATAGAAAATATAAAGTCATGCCTATGAATTCAGAAATAACCCTATTACTGGCAGTAAGAGCAGTAGCTGAAAGGGGCCCACATTGGAATTTAGAGACACATTAGCTGCTATAACGAAAGATCTCATTATTGGCTAATTTGCATATCTCTGAATCACTGTTAGCTGTTATGAGTAGTGAACACTGGCGGGCATAAGCACCCTCCCGTCCATGCTCTCGCACACATATGCACAAATACACTGACATACCTTTTATATGTTGCAAAGCTGACAAAATATCCCTGATGTTTCCTTTTATTTTTTTCCTGTCTGTCATACATCACAGATTATTAGAGTTTCATTCTTGTTATTTGTAAAGTGCACAATAACCTAGACATGTTGCTCTATTAACTTTTTAAATGAGTCCAAGTAATAATTTAAAAGTTTTTTCTGGGTTTGTCCTGAAGCCTCCACCCACACAGACATTTCTCCATCACTCTCAGCTGTCGCTGATTGTACCGACGGCTCCTGCTCTTGCCTCTTCTAAGTGCCCAGTCCCTTATAACTTACTGACTGTTATGATCACCAAATAATGTTAGACATTAGAGTTTCTTACTTCTTATTATCCTAACAAATCACTACGCTAACTCTTCAGGTAGCAGAGTGAGTTAAAGCTATTATTTTCTATTTCAATGGTGTAAGATCAGAAATCCCTCCTTTTTTAGTAGCAAAGATTTAGTAACACATTCATTTTATAGAGACTTACATATTGAATAATTTCTACACTCACGGTATCTATTATGCTGTTTTGTTTTATTCACCTGCTTTTGTTAATCAAAGAGAAATGGGTTGTGATTCAATATGATGAGAAGGTCTGTGAAACCAGATGATTGAAACCTGTATTATGATGGTAAGAAATGAAGAAAGCCATAGGACAGTATTTTGGCAAGTACACTAGTTTCAGTGGTCTGTGAAATGTCAAAGCAAAAAGCTGATGATCTGTAAGTAGGAGGCATAGAGATATACTTAAGAAAACAGTTTCACAGAGTTTTGTTTCTCATATGTTTTTGGATGCCTTTGTGATGATCTGTTGTGAATATAAATGCCTGTGCATATCTGCATTTTGAATGTGCATATTTTGGTAATGTGGTCGCTTTGAAGAGTGATTTAAAGGGATATGTTCAGCAAAATGTAACAAATTATTGTACTATTCAGGTAACCGTCATCGACCATTTTATTCATTCATTCATTTTTCAGTGTCCTGCTTTCTATGATTCAGGATTGTCTTGCAGGGAAGCCAGAGCCTATCACACTCAGTGGGTACAAGACACAGAATATGATCCTGCATGGAGTGGCAGTCCATTGAAGGATGTGGATACACACTCACATACTCCATCATGACACGTGCAGGCACACAAGTGCGCATGCACACACACACACACACACACACACACACACACACACACACACACACACACACACACGCACACATGCACACACGCACACACGCACACACACACACGCACACACACACACACACACACACACGCAAATGCACACGCACACATGCACATACACACACACACACACACACACACACACACACACAGCACACACACACAAAACACACACACACACACACACACACACACACACACACACACACGCACACATGCATTATATAAAGACGCCCTTTACAGTATGTCTGAGAACAAAAAAAACTGTTAAACCAGTAGTGAAACACAACTTACCACACCCTGCTTTCATCATTAAAACAACATATGCAGTGTATCTCAAATTAGTAAAATATCATTATTATGAAAAAAAATAATTGGTTGACAAAATGGAAAATTCTATGAATATACGTGAATTAAAGCTGATATAGGATCTTGCTCATACTTCTTTTCCTTTGATTTGTCAAATGCAGAAATAACAGAAGCAAATAAAAAAATTAACTTGCATTTTTTAAAAAGTTCCTGTATGTTAATAAATGATTTATAAAGAAATATTGCTACTTACAGGATCCCCTCGTATGCCAGCATTTCCACGTTCACCTGGTTCACCTCTGAGGCCTCGCTGACCCTAAATATAAATATATATATATAAAACTATATTTAATAAAGAATACAGTCTTTAACTGGGTTGTGTTCTACATACTATTTCTTAGTGATTGCTAGTTGAACATATTTAAACACCTCTGGGAAATGATTAGCTGTAAACGGCAGAAGTACATTTTCATGATATGCTGAATGATTTCCTAAAAAGACATATTTTGTGTGCTAATTCAGATATTTTAGTCAGTAGTCAATTAGTGGACTATGATGTTTGCAGATGACATTGCGATCTGTAGTGAGAGTAAGGAACAGGTGGAGGAGACCCTGGAGAGGTGGAGATATGCTCTAGAGAGAAGAGGAATGAAGGTTATCAGGATTAAGACAGAATATATGTGTGTGAATGAGAGGGAGGATAGAGGAATGGTGAGGATGCAGGGAGTAGAGGTGGCGAAGGTGGATGAGTTTAAATACTTGGGATCAACAGTTCAGAGTAATGGTGAGTGCGGAAGAGAGGTGAAGCAGAGAGTACAGGCAGGACTGGGTGGAGAAGAGTGTCAGGAGTGATTTGTGACAGATGAGTACCAGTAAGAGTGAAAGGGAAGGTCTACAAGAGAGGAGTGAGACCAGCTATGTTATATGGGTTGGAGGCAGTGGCATTGACAAAAAGGCAGGAGTCAGAGCTGGACGTGGCAGAGTTAAAGACGTTAAGATTTGCACTGGGTGTGACAAGGGTGGACAGGATTAGCAATAAATATATTAGAGGGTCAGCCCAGGTTGGAAGGTTTAGAGACAAAGCCAGAGAGGCAAGATTACATTGGTTTGGACATGTGCTGAGGAGGGATGCAGAGTATATTGGGAAAAATATGCTAAGGATGAAGCTGCCAGGTAACAGGAAAAGAGGGAGGCCTAAGATAAGGTTTATGGATGTGGTGAGAGAGGACATGCAGGTGATTGGTGTGACAGGGCAAGATGCAGAGGACAGGAAGAAATGGAAACAGATTATCCACTGTGGCGACCCCTAATGGGAGCAGCCGAAAGAAGAAGAAGAAGAAGAAGTCAACCAGTCCAGAAAATTTACATTGTCTTGTACCAGTCATTGGTTTCCACTTCAGAGTGAATCAGTCTTCAAATAAAGACACATCTCCAACTCCTACACATCTTACTAGACAACTTGGGGACTGTGCCATTAAATGAGACATTTTTAAGCTAACCAGCCTTAAGGAATGGAGACATAAGTGAAGTATCGAAGTAAGGTTAGCACAACTCAGCCTTGAGTATTCACTTGGAATTTGACCCTCGTGTCACATACACATTTTGGTCTAATCTACTAGCTCATCCTGAGGCCTCATTCTGGAACCCTAACTGGAACCCTGAAGACAGATGTATGGTCTTAATTTGAGCTACTACTGTTCACGCGAGTGCTGCTTCTTTTCAAATGTTGGGACTGAAGTTTTATGTTAGCTTCTATTAAGGACATTATTCCTCTTTGATATAGTTTTGGTATTATAGGCCAGGAAATTATTTTCTGTCTGAAAGGTCTCCTTCTGGTGCTCTACCCTTTTGGTCCTCAAAAACTCACGTGTGATACTTGTTGGTCTTCCAGGGAGTACTATATTGGGATGAGGCATCAGAGATGATCTGGTGAGGAGGCATGGTTTGTTTGAGTGGACCTGTTGTTTTTATGAGCAGACACCACTCAGAGATGAAAAAGAATACCTATTACATTTCCATTCCATCTGATGTTTACAGGGCACCAGCTATTAACACTTGGGAGATTTGGGACACCTAGCCATCAATATGTCATTTGCAAGTGCCTTATTCTAATGCCAAAACATTGTATATAACATGCCCAGTGTTGTCTTGGAATTGCTGTTTAATGGTGACCTGGCTTTTATTATGAGTAGCAGACTGGATGAAAATGTTGGTCTTCACATGGCAACTACTGTGCTCTCTTGATTATCAAAATGTGGCAGCCTAGGATGGACTAGATTGAGGGACAATTAATGATTAGTTGTCCTTCTTTGTTGCATCAAACTAAGTAGAGACTGAGACTATTAACTCTTTTAGGTACATTGTTGCAACAGTAATACGTTTTGGGTTCCTCCTCACCTAACATTCATCTGGTAGTGAGGATAATCCCAGAATCCCAAGATTGCTTAATTTTGGGTGAAGCCATTTTTTAGTTTGATAAGACCTCTATGGCTCTAGCCTAAGAATTCCACAGAATATTGTGTGGCTTTGGCTTCATTCAGGCTGTAAAATCTGTAACCTATCACAATAGACTTACTGTAGACTTGGCATTCCAGTTCAGTGTGTCCACCTCTGAGCTTATGGTGGAATCAGTCTCATGTTTGCATTACCACTTTACATAATTCCTAATTAACCCACCATATTTACGACTCCCATACCTTGAAATGGAAGAATGTAGGAATTCAAGTGTTGTATTATCACACTGCTTCAGCCTTTGACTAATGTCTTTCACTACCCACTGCAGACAGTTCACATAAGTTTCTCCCAGACAATAACAAAACAAGCATTAGGTCCACACTAGACTTCCTTGCTTTACATAATGTATACCTATTCACCTGAACCTTTGTAAGCCCTAGTGTGATGCTAAGCTCCATGAATTTACCAGACTGTTGGAGAGTTTTCAGTATTAGTGGAGACATACTGTTTTTTGATGTTAAGCTTAAGCTTGATTACCAATTAGCTGTTAGATATCTAGGTCACTGGAGTCTTCAAGGTAAGGGTCACTCAGGCCTTTTTTATTAGAGATCTAAGGGCCTCAACTCTCAAAGAAGAGTTTGATTATAGGGCCTAGCACATCAAAGCAGGCAAAAGTATGTCTTGTTTGGCATAATTTCACTCCAAGGTGACCCCTTTCTTAATGAAATTTACCTTGGACTTCAGTGACTTTGACAGCTACCATCCCAGTTCTAATCTTCCATTTATTGCTAAGGTTCTTCTAAACTTGCACTGTTTACTCACAGCTTGAAAGTTTCTTATTGAAAAGTGAATACATTTTTTTATCTGTATTCTGCACTTGACACAGTACTAAGACAGCAATTATAATGGCTATAAATGGCCTCCTAATTGTCAGAGATCTAAATTACTGTTTTGATTCTACTTGTTCTACACTCTGATTCTTATTTGGGGGATCAAAATCTAATTTTGGACTATTTTTCAGATATGCCACTAGACTTCAGACAATGCTCTGGAGTTTGTTCTGCTTCTTAGCTTTAGAAATGTACCCAACAGATAATGTTAAAAAGTCAGCTGTCAGACTGCTATCCCTGGTATTCCACAACATTGTTTTTTTGCCTTTATTGTTTTCTATATATATTTTTTTATTTAATTTTGCTAACAAGGTAAGTAGACTGGTCAAAGACCCTTTTCAGCCACGACTCAGGCCACAGTGGCAAGACAAAAACATTAGGTACCATCAAATATGCAGCTGTGATAAGCTTACAGTATATTAAAGATATATTTGACATCATTATTAACACAAGGAGTAAACTACATTAATGAAATATATTTGTCCAATAGTTACACCAATGAGGGCTTGTAAATTACAATATTTACAGAAACAGTTGAGACTTTGCTAATACAATCAGCTAGTGCTAAAAGTGAAGCAAGTTCCAGAAATGGTTAGAGATACAGTGCATGTTTTAATACAGACAATTTGATTTGATTTATTTTGATTTGAGAGAATCTCCATTGAGCCAGTTCATCTGAGGGAGAGGTCTTCAGTATCATTATTATAGATGATGCATGATTTTACTTCTTCTTACATTATGACAAATGTGTACCGTGGACAACCTTGTCAGCAACTTCAAATGCATCAAAAATATTTACCATTGCTATCTATGCCACCTTAAATAACTCTGTTTTTAAGGCCAGCACCATTGATGGTGGTGATAAGCTGCAGCTTTTGAATAAGTCAATATGTCTTGGTGCATTTTGGAATACTAACTGATACCCAGGAATGAGGATTTATCTGCCATTATTATAATCTTTTTACTTCTGAAATATAGTCCATTTCATGCAGTTCTCCCTCTGCGATTTTCCTGTAGCTATATATAATGTAGTCTTTTTTCCACTTTAACACATATATATATAACACAGTAGCATGCACACACACACACACACACACACAATATATATATATATATATATATATATATATATATATATATATATACATACACGCACACACATATAGATATAGGAATAGATATAAATAGATAAACAGAAACATGGTTGAATACTCATGTGGTGGAAAATGTTTTTGTGGGTATAAAAAAAGAGAGTGCACAAATAAGTGAATGCTCATTTGAGTCAATCATGTGGTTGAGTCCATTTTATATATTGCAGGAAAGTAGGAGTGAGCAGGAAAATTAATTGAATGAAAAAGTGGTGGTTGTTAAAATGTGCAAGACTGTGCTATAGCAGTTGATGTGTATGTGTAAGTGTTCATGGGTTAGGGTTAGGGAAGAAAATAGATTCAGTTTACAGACACACGCATACATACACACACACGTGCGCATGCACACACGTGCACACACACACACACACACACACACACACACACACACACACACACACACACACACACACACACACACACACACACGTAGTAAAATGTCAATCTAAATGTTTTCCCTTTCTACATGTACAAACTGACATCCTCCAAGGCTCCATCCTTGGACCCCTACTTTTTAACATTTTCATTAATAACCTTCACTCTTTTTGCCCACTCTCTAATGTTATTCAATATGGTGATGATGCCACAAACATCTCCTACTCTGATGACATCACACACCTTTATGCCCGCACCCAAGTGTCTCTGCACTCTGTTGAAAGATGGCTTACTTCCAACCAACTGCTACTTGAACCCCAAGAAAACCAAACTTCTCCTATTCCTACCTACAACTCTCCAACATTATAAAACTACCTTTTCTATCTCCTCCGTGAGTAATACAATCATGTCTACTGAACCTCGCACTACGCTACTAGGTGTTACTATCAATGATCATCTAAAGTTTGCTCTCCTTACTCAGCAATACATTAAAAAACTCACCAAAAACTAGGTTTACTATACAGACAGAAAATAATTCCTCACTAATACTTACAGACTCTTCCTTTCACAAGCCTTCCTGCTCCCCACAGTACTTTATGCAGCCCCTATACTGACATTCCTCCGATCTAATCTTTTGACTAAATTAGAACTTACCTGTAACAAAATTGCATAATTTGCCTCCATCCAACCTTACCACACTCATCACTGTATAGCCCTAAAAAACCTGCAGTGTCTAGAATTTCATCACCAAATTCTACTTCCCTAGCTCTCATCCAACCTTACACTCCCAACCATCCTCTATGGAGCTCTCAACAGCGCATACTAAAAGTTAGCACTCAACAGCACATACTAAAAGTTTGTAAGCCCAATACAAATATTGGCAAACTACGCTACAGCTATTCAGTAGCTCATGCTTGGAATAAATTACCACTAAGTGTCAGGTCTATCACCAACCCAAACACCTTTAAAAAGCACTAAAAGACAGCCTTTGTAAATCATGGTCATGCTTCTGTAATGACCCAACATAGCCACTATCAACTAACAGTCTGCTGCCCTCTTAGCTCCTAATTTCTGTAGTTCTTTTCACTGTCTGCCTTCTTGGGGTTATCCTAGTGCATATGCTCTACACTAATAACTTTTCTGTTTCTCTTTTACTCCTTTCTTAACTTATGATCTCGTCTTACTTTCTCTCCCACTCTCTGCTTGCAATTTGTCTTCACTCTTCATCTCCTATATATTCTACATTCTTATTATGGTGTTGTTTGGACGGATTTTACATTTGCCATGGTTTACTTTTATTATTATATTTTTGTATTGTCCATGTTTTAGTTCAATACATTAACTCCTGTTCACCTGTTAAAGTATACCATATTAGTTATTTATTAGTTGTTATAGTATTCTTGTACCGCTCATATCTACTAATCTTGTTACCTTAACTGTTTGTCTTGTATTTTTGCATTGTAATTACTGACCTTGTTATTTTACTATTTGCATGCACAATTCTAGCTTTTCTCCTCAGGTGTACGCTGAAAAAGGGTTTCTGTGCAGTCGGACAAACCCGCTTAATAAATCTCAAATAAATAAATAACTAATACTGTGTTTTAGAGAGAGGGGGAGGCAAGTAATACTATGAAATGAGGTTATTTAGGTCAAGTGCAATTAATTTAAATTATAGCCTATGAGAGTTTATTTACATTTAAAATTCAAACTAACGTTCATTTTCATTCACTAGAAAATAATCATTCCTCTTCTTAACTCTCCTCTTGTTACTTGCAGTTCAGTTGTAAAGCATCTTATTGAAACACAAGATACCAATTCACAGGCTTAGAACTACAGCTTTGCAACCCTGGATAAGCTGTACTGTAACCCTGAAGTATATTCATGGTTACACTCCTTGTGTTCCTTCAGTAAATCCTGGTACTCATTGAGCAGACCTCTAGTTCCTCCACTGAATCCCTTTTATTTCCCCACAATCTCTTATGTTCAGGTTCCACAAGAATCTGCAATCTTGGCCTTGAAATATCTCTCTGTAACAGGCAAATATCTTTAGTATTATGGGATTCCAGTTCTGTATCTGACTGCATTTCTTTAGGTGTTTCAAATTATACTATAGTATTACAGGGTTTTTGTTATTGCAATATACTGTCTTCACCCACCATAAGTAGTTTGTACACAGTAGTTGGTCTATATAGATATATAGAGCACACCAAAAACAATATTTCTGACACTCACTATTTCACAGTATATGGTGTGTGTGTGTGTGTGTGTGTGTGTGTGTGTGTGTGTGTGTGTGTGTGTGTGTGTGTGTGTGTGTGTGTGTGTGTGTATAAAGATACACACACACACACACACACACGTTATATATATATATATATATATATATATATATATATATATATATATATATATATATAAACATTTTGTACTTAAGATTTATAGAACAAATTTTGTGAAGTGACAAAGTCATGAGTCATGACCAAACGTCCTAATCTAATTGAACAAGATATTTTATGGTGTTCCCAAAGCAGACCACTATATATCTAGTTTATCCTCTTTATTGTGTTAGTTTTAAGTTTATTTGTAGTAACAAATTGGGAGTTGCAGATCTAGGATGGCCACAGACAACTTGTATAGATATATAGATAGACATCCTATGGATTCCTGGGAAACATCCATTAAGGCAAACAGGAATTAAAGTAACAATGAATACCAGTGTTTGTCATCATCTTCTACATTTTTAAACATTGATTTTGATGTCCTATTAAACCATTCTAGCAGGCCTTTATTCTAATGATTTTTACACTGTTTTTCTAAGTTGTTTCACCTTGAGGCAGTTTCAGAGCTGGTATATTAGGTGGATCCTTGGTCCGTGAGTACTTCCTTTGGTATTCCCACTCTGGAGAACAGCAAGACTATTTTTTTAGCTATAGCCTTGCAACTAGCTTTCCAAAGAGGGATTGCTTCTGGCTATGTGATTGCATAGTCCAGTATTAGCATCAACACTGGCATCAACTTCCTTTTTTCCATTTTTGTACATGGGGTCAGGGTGTCACATCAACAGTGACCATCACCTAGAACCAGTGAACACACTGTATGACCAATATAGATTTGCACCCACTACTAGACATAATGCAAAAAAGGGAAAAATAACTGTACAGGAACAATATTGGCATACAAACTACTAAAACACACTTGTCACTTCTTAGTGTCCTTGTTAAAGTGCTCATCTCTTGTTTTAACTTAATAATCTATACTTTAAACAAGTAACAGCAGCTTGAATCCTGTTTTCTTATTTTTAATAAAAATGCAAAGGGATCCTTGTCATGGATCTTATATAAGAAGTAATTTGTATGCCAATAGTGTCCCTGTACAACTATTTTTTTCCTTTGTTCTTCCTTACGGAGAGTGTGCTGGAAAACTACATTTCCTCAGACTAGGTTATATTGTTTAACTACTAGACTTAAATAGTGGTCCAACAATATCCATGTCAATCCTTTCAAAGAGTGCTTCTATTATGGGTATGAGTACTGCTGGATTTCTAAAGCAACGGTTCAGGACTATTTTCTGACACTTGATGTACCTCGTATAAAAGTTTTCTACCTCCTGCATTACCCTCTGCCAGTAAAATCTGGCTAACATTTCAGCCTTCAGTTTTGTCCATGTCGAAGTGTTCCTCGGGACTGGCATACTATTTCCTTTTTCTCTTTGGTTACCCGATATAATTGCTCATTTTGAAGTTCAATGTAGGGGTTAGATGAGGGAAAAGATGTAGCAGATTCTACATGTTAGTACTCCTCTCTGGATCTGCAGAAATGGAACATTTTATCTCTACCACCATGAATATTTTCTCTCTGGCTCTGCCGAGTCTTGCCCTCTATCTGGACCTTCTTAAATTTTACTAGGCTGACTTCCATATCAGCTACCTCTTTACAAGCCTCTCGTGTGCTAGAAGGTTCTGCTTCTTCTCCAGCTAAAACTGGCACTGGGGTTTCAGTATCCCATTTTCTCCCAAGCATGGCAGTTCACATCAGTATCTAATGGATTCCTCAGACTGTTCTGACTTATTAACCTCACTATCAGGGCTGTCTTGTTGATGTTTTCTGTGGCCTGCCTTTTCCATGGGAATTGTTTCCACCTTAGTTTCCTTTTCCTTTTTAATCATTTTCCCCCTGGGCTCCCTGCTGGGGATTTTGTAGGGGACACAGTAGGTTCACTAGATTTTTCCTTTTCCACATCTCTATGTACTATAGCCACCTTTGATTCCCTTCTGACACTACTGCTGACATTTCTTAACAGATAAAGAGGCTATAAGATCCTCTTGTTCCTGCATGTTCACCTTTGTTCCCTTAGGGGTTTTAAACATTACTCATGGGCTTAATAATGGTCGCATCTACTGTTGGGTCCCATCTTTCTACTACAGTAGGATGCAGATGTATGTTCTCAGGTCATAGTTCCTGCTGCTCATTGCTCTGTTATATCAGTGAAAGGCTGTATCACGTACACTTCCACAGCCTCTGCCACCACCATCATCATAATCATATTCATCATCATGTCCTCATTATAAACCTCCTCTTTCCCATTTTCATGCAGGTTAGGGTTTTGCATCAACTGTTACCATCTCTCGATTCACTGCCACTCTCCTATCGTTTTCAACAGTCATGCCTGAAAGTTGCAGGTCTTCTCTCACACAATCCACTCATCTCTTTGCTAATCACATTCCTCTTGCCTTTTTCCTGTCTGCCACAACTCTTCTTCACCAGATTGCATTCTGCTTTTCTGCACGTGTCTGAACCACCATAACTTGTTCTCTTTGGCCTTTTCTGCAATTGTAGCTATTTGGGCCTGTGTTCTGATGTCCTTATTTCTTTGTCTGTCCCTCAGTGTGCATCCTTCCACCTGTCTCAAGCACTTCATCTCCATCAACTCTAGCTTCCTCAACTGCTCTTCCTTTACAGCTCAGGTTTCTGTACCCTAAAACAGTACTGGTAGCACCACTATATGGTGCAGAAAAGTGTGGAATGAAGGCAGAGCACTGATGTTAATGAATTGTCTGAGATGGGTGTTAGGATGCACACTGTGGGAAGACACTCTGAGGACATCAGAGCAGAAGCTTAAGTAGCTTGAGTCTTTCCCAGTGATTATTTTCTGAAACTCTAGATTTTTACTTGGACAATGATATATGTAATTTTTTGGTGTGGATTTTTGCTGTTTATATGTCATTTTATCACTATGAGTGTTTTTTTCCCCAAACTTATCACCATGAGATTTTTTAACAAAAATCTAGATTTTTTACTTGGCAATGCTATCTGTCATTTAATCTCTATGAGTGCACATTACCCTTACAGCCTTTGCTTTGCAGATGCACTGCCCCTTCAGGGTTACTATGTCACTAAAGTATATTAGCCCATGTACCTCTCTACAATCCAAATATAGGACAATTAATTACCTTAGCAGTGACACAATAACAAGACAGTATTTCAACCAGCTGAGGATCAGTTTTGTCACATTCCATAGGCTCCATTTCATTTACATTTACATGTCTGTCAATGTTTACCATCTCTATCAGAATTCCCATCCTTTCTACTAATACCAAAGAACTTTGCAGTGTGTCTCCTCTTCCTGCAATTAGTATAAGATATCCAAACAAATACGACCAGACACAGGAGAACCAAAGAACCAAAGAGGTAGGATGTAAATAGACCAATAACAAAAAACCCACATGGACTTTCCCTTGCAGGAATTGCAAGGGATGTGATTTCATTGATAAGTCCAATTTTTTCAGCATCCAATCAACAATAAAGTCAATGCATTTAATGGATTTGCTAACTGCAGGACTAAGAACTTAGTGTACCTTGCTAAATATGTGGGATGCACATCCTTTTATGTGGGTAAAGCTAATCGTATGCTAAAGGAACGTGTTCTACAGCATGTGAGGGATATCAAGGCAGGGGCAATACATAATGCTTTAGCACAACATGTTAAATCGTATCCAAATCATTATTTTATTTTCATGGTGTTGCATGTACAATGTTTAACTATGAGACAGGGTGACCTGTGCTTGCTAACTGAACAAACTGAAGTTAAGTGAATAGCTGATCTACAGGCAGAGCGAGCCCCTGGCTTAAATACTATGTTGCCGCTGAAGCCTGTCTTGAGGGGCTGTAGACCTAGAAGATGATTCTGACTGGTTCAGCACTGGACCAATGCAATCTGGAAAGGGTGTGTTAGAGGGAGTTTCTATCAGTAATTGCTTTCATTGGATGCTTTAATATTTTAAAATGGTGTTTGTTTTTATTGTTTTTATGGATCTGAAGAAGAGTTATGACTCTAAGTGCTTATCCTTTTTGTTTAATGTTGCTTATGCATTAAAATTACATCAGCTGTGGTGGACTGTGTGGGTTTTTTTTTTTGTTATTAATATAAGATATTAGTAAATGTCAATTTTGTTTTGAGCAATGAATTGACAGTTGCTTTAGGTGACTCACTTCTAGATAAATTCTCTTAATACATTACCATTTCCTCAACCATAAAAAAGCATAAAGTATCTTGTGTGTCTGTCTTGCCTCATCCACTTATTACCAGTGGTAGGTAATGCTTAAATCTATCACTTACTGGGGTTTCACTCATGATTTCTTTACTGTTATTTCCTTCTGGTGCAACCACAAACTAACAATGTTTCAGATCGTAATATTTTACTTCTGACAGAATTACAGTCCTACAGTTTAAATACCTCTGTCAGTGCAGCGAGCCCCACTCGAACAAGCAGGCACCTTTCTCCCTCTCACAGTCTTTATGTGCTTTTCATACCCATGAAGGATGGTGAGCTGTGCCACTAGTGTCAGATCCCACTCAGGCTGGTCTTATCCTGCAAGCTAGTAATCCACTGAAACACCATCATATATACCCACAGGTCTTTCCCTTGTGTTAGTGATTCTGGGGGGGGGAGGGTAGTAGGACAAGTTGTAGCCATGAAATTGCTATTTCGACCATGCCCTCAGCAGAGGCAGCTGTTTTTAAAGTAGTTCTTCCACTATGGTCATCTTGCAAACACTTCTGTAGTAGCTGCCTTCCCTCAGGATTTTGGCTCTGCACTGGCTTTTCATGGCACAACACTCCAACACACAGACCCAGCAAACATATTCCTTCCAGACTTCAAAGTGGAAATAGGTGAGTTTACTGAATGATGCGTGTTTCACTACAGCACTTTATTACAGCACACATTCTCAGCACAAGTACCAT
The DNA here is from genome assembly GCF_019279795.1 of Protopterus annectens. NCBI lineage: Eukaryota > Metazoa > Chordata > Ceratodontiformes > Protopteridae > Protopterus > Protopterus annectens. The sequence goes on from NC_056731.1 coordinate 755,959,904, forward strand.
CAACCAAAATATTGGTTCTCATGAGGAATTGTTTCAATTTACTTGGCAGTGACAAGTCTGAGCTTCAAAAATAAAAGCTAAAGAAATTGCTCACTGCAGCTACTGATGTGGAAAGTAATGTAGCTAGCATTTTGAGTCTTTTCAGTAAAAATGTCTTTATTTTATAGAAGAAAATAAAATACAGACTGAGTTTTGGAAAATAAAAGTAACAGTTGCATTCTTTAGAACACTAGAGTCTCCGGTCCTTAAAACATAGGTAATGACATTTAGCTTTTATTATTCATTCACTTCCTTGTTCCTTATAACTTAAAACTAAATGATGTTAATAAAGCTTACATTACCTCTGGTACTAAGTATTAACACAACAAATGTTACTCCCTGTTCTCTGGTCAGATACTGAGATGATTACCTAGGCTACCCACAGGCAAACCATTTCCTCCAATTTATTCCCTTCAGGAGCCAATATTCTGGTGTTTAACTCTCCTTGTAGTCACAAACTTATCCAGACTCTTCTGGATCTCTCTGTGAAGTCTGATGTGGGTTCAGCTGCTGTACCATTAAGTATTCTTAGACTTATACCCGAGGACCATTCCTAATGAGGGCTTAAAAATTTAACTGTTACACTCAGATTTAACACAGGTAACATCAGAAGCAAATGAAATACAAAGGCATAGTCAATAAAAACAATAAAATATACCCTTCCTGCATGTGTGTGTGTGTGTGTGTGTGTGTGTGTGTGTGTGTGTGTGTGTGTGTGTGTGTATCTTTATACACACACAGACACACACACACACATGCACGTGCTTTATTGTATATAAATGGAAGTATATACACACCATACACTGAGGTATATATATATATATATATATATATATATATGTGTGTGTGTGTGTGTGTGTGTGTGTCTGTGTGTATGCATGTGCGTGCATGTGCATGTGCGCATGTGTATCTTTACACACACACACATGCACGTGATTTAATGCATATAGATGGAAAGATACACACACCATACACTGATATATATATATATATATATATATATATATATATATATATATATATATCTATATATATATACATGTGTGTGTGTGTGTGTGTGTGTGCATGTGCGCGTGTGTATCTTTACACACACACACATGCACGTGATTTAATGTATATAGATGGAAGGATGCACACACACACCATACACTGAGATATATGTGTGTGTGTGTGTGTGTGTGTGTGTGTGTGTGTGTGTGTGTGTGTGTGTGCGTGTGTGTGTGTATAAAACAGTATGAATATATGACACTAACAAGACAGTACATTTTACACATGGTATTCTAAGTGATTTTCTATATCTGCTCAAGTCCATTTGAAAAGGTCATGTGCTTAGTTAGTCCTTTATTTGCAGTGTTTGGTGATCATGGTGTCATTCACTGTCAGTTTGTTCTGATATTTTGGATACACTTTCTAGAAATAGAAATTGATTGTCATCCTACACAATGAATGAAAATGATGTTGTATTTTACTGGTACAATAGCTGAATATATAATGATGTGAATGGTGTGTGAGTACAGTGCTCTACCAGCCACAGTAACATCTGAAGGCATGACAATGTTTATACATGGGGCTGCACTACATCATCTTGTTAGTACTTAGTCAATTGGCTTATGGTAATAACAAAATGATAATGGTGTATCTGTACCTATTTATTTTGTACATAATATGCATTTTATGTACCTTCTGATGTTTTTCTTTATTACACATCCTATTTCAACATAAGTTCTTGATTTTATCTCTCCAGGCTGAGACTGAAATTGGTCTGCTGTGATCAACACTTTATCCCTTTAACAAATTCAAATAAATAAATAAGCCCAAAAGTCTGAAATTGAGGTAGTCAGTTTGGTAATTCCCTTCTTACTCTTCCTTTGTTGGATTTTGTAAGAAAATATAGTCCACAGCCAATGAATTTATTTTGAGAGCAGTAAAGGCAATGAAAGCTACATAAATAAAATATATTCTAAGTAGATTTTAGACAAAGATAGCTGAGGATTAGACATTATAAACAGGTATTGTTTGTGTAATGACAACTGCAAAGTATTCTTACCATTGCACCTGGGTCGCCTTTTTCACCAGAATGTCCAGGGGTACCAGGATCTCCCTGTAAAAAGAACATTGGAAAAGCAGGACAATATGCAACTATAATTATAAAAAGACAAAAAAAAAAAACAGATCTGAGTGTCAACAGTGTTGGAGAATATAACTGTTTCAAAGTGCTAATAACTGCCAATCAAAAATAAAAACAGTTCTACTTTAAGATGTGCAAAGTGTATGTATTTTGGCAGGAAAAAACAAAACAAAGGAATAAATATAAGTTGCAAAATTTCTATAACTAAAAAAGAAAAACAAAACAAAAAAAAAACAAATGAAATGCATATATGAGTTGTAAATTTGCTGCTTCTGTCACATGGTGGTGGACTCACACAGATTTTTGCCTCATATGTTTGTCTATTCCTCAAAAAATAAATGATTTTCTGACAAATCATTGGGATGATCTAAGGATTGAAGTCACTAAGTAATGATATATATTTGAGTTTCAGACTTCAAAACTTAAGAAAATGTATTTTAACACAAGTCCTATTGCTGCAGCAACTTTATAAGGTTATAAGAGCAATATTTAAAATCTGTCTCTATTTTTGAGGCTCTGTCCCCCTGTTTCGTAAGTCTTTGTCCAGATTTCTTGCACTAAGAAGTTGAGAGGTATGGGTGGACTCTGAAAGCCTTTACAAACTTGGAAGGTAAGCATTTTTTAATGTTACCTGTGCTTACAGGCAGACCAGAGTCTGTAGGTATATAAAGACATGCATGTGCCATTTGAACTTCAGAAGGCCTGCAAAATGTTTGCATAATTTTTAATCCCAACATGACATTCAAACTGGGATTTATTAGTCTTTTTCTCTAGCCATCCATTTTTTATTGTTTACTTTTCCAGTTAGTCATATACCTTCACTTATTTCAAAACAGCTGATGTATTTTACGAAAAGAAGGCTTTTATGTAACCCAATCAAATAAATAAAGACCATGTGCTTCAGAAATACACTGAATAAAAATACATTAAGTTATTTCATTATGTTACCTCTTCTCCAGAAACTCCATCCAGTCCGTCTTCACCTTTACTTCCCTTTATAAAAAGAAAGGGACCAGATATCAGATGAAGTCTATTAGAGATACAACAGCAAAACTACAAATACATGGAAGGCATGTGTGCACTTGTGCATATGTATATATGTGTATTTCTGTCTTATACAACAAAAAGGAACAACATATTTCTAATTATGCTAAACAATAAAGCCAGCACTGCTAACATCCCATTTCCAGTTACACTAATCTATGTATATATTAGTTATTTTACTCCATGATCTGTCCCATTGTGATATTTCTTTTAAACACAGCGTAACACACTGTACTAAAGTAGTGCAAAAATGGAAGGGAAACCCTTATATACCCCCTTTACTGGCACAGTACAAGCTGGTACTCAGTGCTTAAAAAAAATAAATCTATTGGCTCATGTAGGTTTTCCATGACAGGTATTGTTGGATTTTATATATATATATATATATATATATAGGTTTCATTTTTCTGGTGACATGCCCATTTTATTGTGGCATGATTTTACAGGAAAAATGGTTGGTGGTGAATTACATGGAATTATTCTATAGCTGAAGTGCACAAGGGTGCCTATAGCTTAATTCACTGTATTTCATTGTCTTTGTGGTGGTGTAACCATGGAGATAGTACATATAAGTTCTGGAAGTGTGGGGGCAGAGTTCTCATGTTGGGGAGTGTGGGTAGTGAAGCTCCCATGTAAAAGGTATTTTGACCTCTTGTGCAGTGTAGCTGTTTGTTTCTAGCTGAGTGAAGTTTGTAGTGACTGGCACTAGTGGAATAAGGAAGTGAAGTTCATCTACTACTGACCTGGGTTTAGATTAGTACAGTGTCTGCGTTACAGAGTGGTACGTACATTATGTCTCTGCATTACAGAGTGGTACGTACATTATGTCTCTGTGTTACAGAGTGGTACGTACATTATGTCTCTGCGTTACAGAGTGGTATGTACATTATGTCTCTGTGTTACAGAGTGGTACGTACATTATGTCTCTGTGTTACAGAGTAGTACATACATTATGTCTCTGTGTTACAGAGTGGTACGTACATTATGTCTCTGTGTTACAGAGTGGTACGTACATTATGTCTCTGTGTTACAGAGTGGTACGTACATTATGTCTCTGTGTTACAGAGTGGTACGTACATTATGTCTCTGTTACAGAGTGGTACGTACATTATGTCTCTGTGTTACAGAGTGGTACGTACATTATGTCTCTGCGTTACAGAGTGGTACGTACATTATGTCTCTGTGTTACAGAGTGGTATGTACATTATGTCTCTGCGTTACAGAGTGGTACATACATTATGTCTCTGTGTTACAGAGTGGTACGTACATTATGTCTCTGCGTTACAGAGTGGTACATACATTATGTCTCTGTGTTACAGAGTGGTACGTACATTATGTCTCTGTATTACAGAGTGGTACGTACATTATGTCTCTGTTACAGAGTGGTACGTACATTATGTCTCTGTGTTACAGAGTGGTACGTACATTATGTCTCTGCATTACAGAGTGGTACGTACATTATGTCTCTGTGTTACAGAGTGGTATGTACATTATGTCTCTGCGTTACAGAGTGGTATGTACATTATGTCTCTGTGTTACAGAGTGGTACGTACATTATGTCTCTGTGTTACAGAGTAGTACGTACATTATGTCTCTGTGTTACAGAGTGGTACGTACATTATGTCTCTGTGTTACAGAGTGGTACGTACATTATGTCTCTGTGTTACAGAGTAGTATGTACATTATGTCTCTGTGTTACAGAGTGGTACGTACATTATGTCTCTGCGTTACAGAGTGGTACGTACATTATGTCTCTGCGTTACAGAGTGGTACGTACATTATGTCTCTGCGTTACAGAGTGGTATGTTCATTATGTCTCTGCGTTACAGAGTGGTACGTACATTATGTCTCTGCGTTACAGAGTGGTACGTACATTATGTCTCTGCGTTACAGAGTGGTACATACATTATGTCTCTGCGTTACAGAGTGGTACGTACATTATGTCTCTGTGTTACAGAGTGGTACGTACATTATGTCTAAGGATATTTTTCTAATTTTGTGAGCAAGATGAGATACAAAGTACACTGAAGTTATTAGTGCTTATGGTAATATGTACAAGGTCAGTTGTTTGTTTTGTACTGCAGGGGTGTGACCACAAATGTAATATTTTGCTTACATTTGCAATACTTGCTTGTGTCTAGTATTTGATATATATGATCATAGATAAAAGTGTTTGATGTTCTCCAATCATTTTCCAATCTAGCCGGGTGGCATAGGTTCATAGGTTCATAGGTGTGTACTAGGCTAATGGCCCTGGAGCCTTTACAAGCCTAGCCCATAGGATTACCCTGGCATCATGCCACCCAACTTTAGTTCCTAGTGCCTCTGTTGAGTAAAGCCACTGGAGTGATCCCCGGCATGAATTTTCTATTTCCCACCCACTCTTCAAGATTTCTCTTAAAAAGGGCCAGTGAGGTGCTCTGCTTAACATGTATGGGAAGTCTATTCCATAACATGGGCAAGCTCTGGGTTATGAACCTGTTCCTCCAGCATGTCTATTCCATAGCATGGGCAGTCTCTGGGTTATGCACCTGTCCCTCCAGCATTATCTGTTGATTGTGGTAATGAGGATGAGGATGAGGTCTCTGGAGCATGTGGTGCGGAGGGATTGGGATTTCTTTAGATTTAGCATTTCTAACAGAGCTGGGTTAGACGTGGCTTTGTAAGTCAAGCAGAGATCACCTCTAAGTAGGTGATATGAGACAGAGAATAGTTGGAGTTCTTTTGAGTCTGTCCATATAGGACAAGTGTTTAAGGCCTAGGATCCTCTTTGTGAGCTACTTTTGCAGCCTCTGCAATTGTTGCAGGTGTCTAGTGAGGAACATGCCAAATGGGACATTGTACTTGATGACTGGCCTAATGAGGGAAGAGTAGAGGGAGACAATGACCTCTTTCTTCCTTGATGCAAAACCCTTAGTAATGAGATGCGCCACACAGAAGGACTTTCTGACCACAGTGGCAATGTGGTGGTCAGAAGAGAGGTTGCTGTCAACCTGTGTTCCCAGATCTCTTATAACACCTTCTGTGTTCAGTGGGCTACCATCTATGTGGTAATTCAAGGGAAATGGGTTTTCCCAAAGGGGATGAAGACCCATTTTTTGGCATTGAGCTTAAGGTAATGGTTCTGACACCAGTCGTTGGGCTCATTGAAGCCTTTCTGCAGGATGTCAACATCACTTGGGGAGTTAATAATGGCTCCCAACTTGAATCATCTGCGCATCTGCAAACTTTGTCAGCCAGAGTCCTTTCATGTTGGCCTGGACTTCAGAGAAGTAGATAGGGACCAAACAGGAGAAGACCCAGGACTGAACCCTGTGGGACTCCACTCGTGACTGGACGGCAGTCTGACTTGGAGTCAGCTACTTTCACACTGTGGGTTCTATCTGTGAGCCAGTTTGCAACCCACCTAGTGATATAGGGGTTAATGCCTAGCTTAGTAAGTTTTTCTATGATTCCTGAGTGGGAAATGGTATCAAAGGCCTCGGCCAGATCAGGGTAGGCTGTATGAACCACCTTACTTTCATCCACATCTCTGGTGACTGACTCGAAGAAGTCGACCAAGTTGAGCAGGCATTATCTACCCTTCACAAAACCAAACTGTGCAGGATCCACAGTTTGGAGATTCTCTATATCCATTTTTATTAGTTCCATGATGATGCATTCCATAGCTTTGCATATCAGACTCGTCAGGCTAATGGGGTGATAGTTCCCGGGGTCTGTAGTCGCTCGTCCTTTGTGGAGAGGGATGACTATAGCAGTGTGCCATTTGGTAAGGACAAAGCCTATGGTGAGGCTGTGATTGAACAGGGCACACAGATGAGGTGCCAGTTCACTCTGTAGTTCATGTAGAACACAGCCAGAGATACTGTTAGATCCCATAGAAGCTGCATTCTTGGCCTTGGGCAGCGCTGTTTTAACCTGTGCAGCAGTAGACAGATAGACGGATGAAATCCTGACTATTACACAGGTACCCTGAGTTCACTTAGTAGCTAGGATGCTTGATGGGATATTGGATGTGCCCATTCAGGGGGATCCCTTAGGTCTTGGTAGTGGTTAGAACTAGAAGACTAGGAAAGATCACTGGGTGGGAGAGTGGGTGGATAGAAATGTATATTAGTATCATTTGATTTCCTTCTGTTTGCAATTGAACCTCATAAAGTGTCAGAATTTATATAGAGATTTGTTTTATCACTTCACAGTCAATTGTTTTTCTTATTTGTTACTTTTTATTGAATATATTTTGCATTATGCTCAACAATAGATTCTTAACTATATTATAAGCAATTAAATTAAAGCAGTACTACTACTGGAGTGACTTTTTATATTTAGTACTTTATTCCAACTTCTCTAGTGATTTATATTTTTCTGGCAACAGACTCTCCCTTTTTAATACATAATAACAAATGAAGATAAAACAAAATAATTTATGAAGAACTTATTCACTGATGGAAGTTGCATAGTCTCACTTGAGTATCATATTTACTATAACTCATTAACAGCTACCATCAGTCAGTTAATGAGGTGACTACAATCAGGCTGGAAAACAACTTAGAGTAAAAATAAATGAATAAATAAAAAAATAAAAACAAATGCGTTTTTCAACTGATTAAGGGAGCAAGAAAAACGTCTTTTTGAATTTCTTGTTCAACCTGAAGTATTTTTTAAAGGTTTTGGAATCACGGCACTCAGTACTGCAAATTCAAGCTAAGGTACTACAGGTAGAGCTGTGTATACTATGATCTTGAACTAGACAATGCAGCCAACACAAACAGTACTGCACATGTTATTAACAACACAGCATTACATGTACTGTTGACACTAATGAGTTAAGTTATTACTAACAATCTTTAAAACAGCTTAGTTTCTATATTTGTTTAATGTGGAGATCAACTTTATAAATATTTGCCAAGTTTTTGTCATTCACCGAATCAATTATTTAAAGCAAATCTTTCATTTTACATTATTATCATTATTAGGGGTGACTCTCTATAACATATATCTTTGAAACATATAACTATGTTTTCAAAAATCTTTAGTGGTGTATATAATTATCTAGTTAACCTACGTATTATTATTAACCCTTTACATTATTAGATTATATCACACGGAATGCTTAATACTGAGGACTATTACAGGTCCACCTTCCAAATGATGCAGCCATAACAATGTATTACTTTAATATTTTAGACTTTTCATATCACACACTAAGTTCCTTACGTTTAACAGTGTACAAGTATATTAACTCAAACAGGTTTCTTTTAGTATCAAATTCCTACTTATTCTTTTTATGATGCCTCATTTTTTAATTGTAGCTATGTTTCTTATTTGCCTTTTTATGTTCAATTACTTAATTTCAATTCAAAAGAAATGGGTTAGTTGACCTGGGGGTGGGGGTGGGGGTAGGGGGCACTGTTAACAGATGTAGAGAAAAACATGGATCAACAATTATCATTTTTTAGTATGGTATATGATAATTATTAATTATTTCAATAGTTATTTGCTTTGAAATTGATGTACTATTTGTTTTTTTTCCTGCTATTCATTTCTTCTTTTCAGTTCTGTAATATTTGCTACCTGGCCTTAATCATGATTTACTCACATTTTACACGATTTAATTATAAGCAAATACATGCGTTTTATAGCCACATCTGCTTTATACTTATATAGGCATATGTGCTTACTACATTTATATTCCTAGGATCATGATATATCTTTATGAAATGTTATATTTCTTAGTGAATATTAATAATGTCACTATTTGAATAAAATGACCTCTTAGTGTGAGAAAAAATGAGAATATGTTGCACTTCAGTTTTGAATTCAATATAATAATTTACTTCGCATGTATGTTTTATGTACATCACCATACTGATTCACATATAAGTAACAATACAGATATGATTTTGTAACAGAAATATGCTAAGGTATGTATTATTATAAAGTGTTCATTTTATGAAAGTAGTGAGCTATGAACTATATTAAACATCAGTTCCTTATCTCCTTGCCTTTTTTTCTGTTTGTTAATGATATTTTCTTCTCTTCCTCTGGAGCATACAGTTTATATTTATCATGTCCCTATTTTACATATTTAATCAGATAACACAATCTTTGGGAATTGAATCTTTGTTTTAGAATATATTTTATGAATGGTTTAGTTTTCTTGGTAGGTGGTAGATTAGTAAAGAATTTTCTCTTAACTGTTCTAGGAAATCTAATTAGTTCTACATAAGGGATAGTGTTTACTTTTTATCAAGTCATTTAAACTTTTCTATTATAATTTGTATTTTGAATGTTTTCAATGTTCTTAGAAATCGGTTCGTAGGTATGCACTAGGTTAGCTGCCCTTCCAGGCCATTTTAAGCCCAGCCAAGTTCCCTTTTTGTGCTTGAAATAACCCATTGCATTTGGTTATACATTGGTCTTACTGATCTCATTGTCAATAATTATATATCACCCCTAATGGGAATAACTGGGATCATGTCATGGATAATTTGAGAGGATCTATGCATGGAATAAAGCATTTAGGAGCCGACTCTGTCCATTAGTAGTACAAGGGGTAGTCCTGGAGTAAATTTCCTTTTTCTCAACTATAGATCTAAAATGCACTTGAAAATGGATAGGAATAAACTGTTTTATGTGGACAGACATTCTGTTCATATATTTTATACGTAAGTAGTACATATGTCTTGGTTTCTCACTGGACATAATGGTATTTTATTTATCTTAATTTTTGATAAAAATTTATATAAATAACTTATTTAACTAAATCTAATGGCTTCCCATTCCCTTTACCATTAAACATTAATGGCTTAAACAGTAACCAGGAAAGGTGAGATTACACCCTTTTCTTAAATGAAACAACAAAAAAGTGTTTTCTCTTAAAGAAACTCAATTTATTATAAGATACAAACAAACTTAATAATATAGAATATATAAATATAGAATAGCAAATTAAGAGACATGGCATTACTCTGTAACATAGAAATGGACTTTAATGTTCAAAATTGACAAAGATGGAATGCTTATATTATGTATTGTTGTATATCAAAATACAATTTACACAATACACAACATTTAGTTTATTCTGGGACTGGAAACCAAAGGGGCTAAAATACGTAAAACAATATTCTAGATAATTTAATAGAGCATGTGATCTTTGCAGGCGATTTCAGTTGTATATTACACAGGAAACCCCTTCCAGAATCTAAGGAAACACATTGGGCAGGATTCACGAAGCCTCCATGTAAGACTTACAAGGCTTACACGGAGGCTGCAGTTAAATGGTGCGACGTCAGCATGTCATGCATATGCATGAGGGCATGCTGAATAACACCTAAGGCTTACACGGTCCATGAAAGACAGTAGGGGGCGTGTCTGTAGGCCGAGCCCTGCAAACGGACATGCCCCCAGAAGAGTAAAAGTCCCGAAAGTAAACCCCCACGACAGAGTCTGTGTAAATGTGAATAAACACAACACAACACATGCCCCCACAGACTATGAACATAAAGTATATAAATGAACATGTTATATTTTTTTTTAAATTGTAAAGATGTTTGCCCGTGAGTGTGCTCGTTTGCGCGGGTGTGCCCGTAGCTTAGCCACAGTTAGCAGTCAGTGGAAAAGTATATAAGAACTACATATGCAAAGTAAGCCAAGAAGCAATAGCGTAGCAGTAGAGACATTGGCTGAAGAGTAGGCAGTCATGGTTCGAGCCTCCCCAACATCAATTTTTATTTTGAGTGAAATAAGCATGAAACAAATCCCTGACATATATGTACACATATAAAATTATATTTTATGTAAAATGTAATGAAATGGGCCATTTATTTTGAAGAAATGTGAGATAAAATAATAAAAAATGTCAGATGTGCCTATAGCTGAGCTACAGTTTAACAAGTTGAGTGCATCTGCCCGCAGGTGAGCAGTGGTTTAACAGGTGTAAAATGAGTGCCCGTAGGTGAGCAGTTGTTTAACATGCTGAAACTGGGTGCCCGAAGCTGAGCTGAGTGTAATATGCGTGCTGACAGCCAAATGATGCGTAAACCAGCGTACCCCATTTGTGCAGAGCTGCGCGCCGCGCCAACAAGCTAACCTACGGGCAACGTTGAGCAAGCTGTAACAAAAGTGTCTTTACACAGACACAACTCCTAGCCTGTGTAGACAGTCATAAAATATAAAAAGCAGTGGCCAGGTTCGAACCCAGGATACCATGCACCATAGTCAAGGTACTGAACCACTAAGCCATGACAGTTACACTTAGAAATGCAGTAATAGCAAATATATAGGAATGAATAGAAATAGGAGCATGACAAAGCAGTTTTTGTGAAGCTGATACAATTCCAAAATGGCCAATCACAGATAAGTGCGGGAAAAACGGCATATATAAGCCCCATAGGCGGGAATACACAGCATAACCGATTGTAGAACCAACTTGTAGCCAGAATGTCAGGTGTAGGTGAGGGTAGTTGCTTTCAAGCACAGAGGTGGGGCATTGAGGAGTCCAAATATATGGTTTGGCTCCTTGTCCACAATCATGAGGCCCAACTCATGCAGGGCCATGTCCTGTGGGGAGCATATAGGGCTGAGGCGTGGGACCGGTTGGCTCATGATCTCACCAGTACCACAGGGATACCAAGGACTGGTAAGCAGGTCCGTCACCACCATGCGGACCTAAAGAGATGGAAGCAGGACCAACTGAACCGTTGGATCCAGGAGGCCCGGCAAATGCCCAACGCCCCACTACTAAGTACGTTACATCTAATTATTTATGTAAGAATTAACCTAGCTGATATTATGGAGATGTGTATTCCAATATTACTTTATTTATATTACAGCTGCAGGTGTCCGTTCTGCGAACGGTAGAGCCTATGGTGATAGGCTGGCGAGGTTGCGCCACCAGGTAGGTCAGTAATCCTCTCCCTGTAACTGTAAATAAATATAAAAGTATGACAGTTAGCAAAAGAGTGCAGTGTAGTCACTAAGTAATAAAATGTGCAAGTAACAGTGTAAGAGGGTTTGCAAGTATTGCTTGATTACAAAAGTGTGATGCAGTCTGTAATCCAAACAGAAAAATTAAAAAGTCTGAAATAAAGTCTGAAATAAAGATGTCCCACCTGTAATATAATAGTACATAACCTGCAGCAGGCTGAAAAGTACAGCTGCAGAAGTTGAGTAAAACACATGTGTAAAATATATCCCTGTTGAAATACAGAAACATGACAGAAGTGAGACTGTTGGAAAGGATTGTAATAACTACAGGTAGAACATGTCAATAAAGCCTAGAGTTAAGTACCATCCTGAATTGTAAAAATAAAACAAGTGAGAGAGTGTGAGAAAGAGTTATGAATCCACCAATAAAGTAGTAATAACTCCTGAATAAAGTATACTGCAGTCAGTACAGAATGAAATGAATGTGACAAGCAGAACCAAACTGCAAAATGTGTTGAAAATGTTACCGCAGCTGGAATGTGTATTCCAAAATCTGGATATGTTGCTCTCAGTCTGCAATATGCAGATAGTATGGTTGTCTGAAATACCAAACATCCACAGTTGTCTATAGCTATATAAAACAAATGTAGCAGGATGATGTAGCTGAACAGAGCCAGATATGAATGTGTATGAATAAAAATGAAAATGTATATTGATGTAGCAGTAACATTCCTATCACCAACTTGAAGTAGTTATCACATAGGAAACTGTAGGCAGAACTGTAGTGTGTATATATCTGCAGCTATTAGAAATGTACAGCATGCGTATTGGTATTTGAAGTTGTTAATTAAATTTTCTTCACCCTATCATATAACCACATATAATCCATTCCACGTGAAATTGGTATGTGCAATCACAATTAACACCCCTGGCCATTTGTCCTGTTGGTTCATACATATTTGCATGTATGTTGATGCATCTGCTCTGTTCATACATCCAAACCTGATGGCCTGTTGCCATCAATCAACCCTGCATGTTGTTGGACTGTGTATTTCTGTTCAAAATATGCATGTGTTATGCTTGCTGTTTAATGGTTTGAATATCTGGGTGTTTGGTTAATGGGAATACTAATGCATGCTGTTACAACTAATTGTGAATGGTATTGTACGTTACTAACCCAAACTGTCATGACATAATGCAAAACATAGGATGACAGGGAAGGCGGGTTCCAGCGGACCCACCTCTCCCTCCTCAGCTGGCGAGTGCACCTGGCAGTAGTGCCCAGGCTGGACCCTCCTCCGGTGGCCCTGTGCCACCTGTGGGTGGAAGCGCTGCAGGGGATGGGGCTCATCCCCCCTCTGCAAGTGGGGCCAGAGGAGAACATCCACTCACCCTCCGTAGTGTCCAGACTGTGGTGTGTAGGGAGATCTGGGAAGCTGTTCTTGGGCCCCTACGCCAGCTTGAGGCACAGGTGGCACAACTAACAGGCGTGCCTGCTGCCCGGCCTACACAGCCCCCAGCACAGCCCCATCCTGGGCCGTGAAGGCACAGTGGCAACTGCCCATGGGTGGGGATATCAGTTCCACTGTTGCCATCTGTGGGCTCATGGGCTCTAGATATCCAAACATCCGTCCGCGTCAATTGTGTAACCCCCCCAGATGTGTCATACACCGCCCCTGTATGCATCTTGGTTGTCTTGTCTGTTAACCTACCCAACCTACCTCCCCAGCTATACCGACTTCCTGTACCTGACATACCACTCTCACCTGAAAAAAAAAAAAAAGGGCACTCTGTACCCACAAAAAAATTACACCCCATACACAGCTGCCCATTTCGCACATATGTCTGCTGGACATGGAAACTGTCAATTACAATTGGCTGTACAACAAGTATTATTGTTGTCCTTACACCTCTCTCAGGGGTGGAAGGTTTCAAATGTCACACCAAATTACAAACATATGCACAGCTGTTGCTGATGAAGAAATGCACAGCTATGGGCCTTACCTACATCCCGCCTGCAAAACCCGAGCTTGTTTCCCTACTGTCTTACCCTCTTTGTGACCCCTTTTTCACCACTTTCCTGTCTCCCCATTTTCATTTCTTTCAAAGAAAATAGCACGGGAGTGCGCAAGAGTAAGCACTTTTAAGCGGTTGTAAGCGGGTGTGCACGGAGCTGAACGCCAGTGCGCATGCGTGAGCTCCACACAAACCAGCGCTAGCCCGGTTACAACTGCTTAAAAGTGCCTTAGTCACTCTGAATGACAAGTCCTATAGTCTGCTCAAAAGCAAAATAAAATCCCACTGTCAGTCCCGAGCCCAGGACCTTGGAAACAGTAGTCTGCATGACTTACCACTAAGCCATGACTGTTATATAAGAACATTGTGCTACAATAAATATATCATGTAATAGTAGGAATGAATGTAAAGGGAATATAGGATGTGTAGTACACAAAGCATGTCAGATATATTTACTGTTAAATGTAGTGGATTTCTAGAATAGTAGTGTGTGAACAGAAACAGCCATACTAGTTGGTAGCTAGTAGATAATAATGTCACTGTAGCACCTTGCAAGCCACACACATACTCACAGCAGGATAATCACTGCCCATACCCCACAACCTCTTACAGGAACACATCCGGACTAAGTAATAAAAAATGTGGAGCAAAGGGCCAAAAACAAGGACACATTCCAAATAATGCTACAACAAACTTAGACAGTTCAGAGAGTAACAGGTTCTGCATTTAGTTGGATGTTTGGAAGGGTATGAAGTCTGAAACTGAAATGTTTGTCACTATAGTCTGACTTGAGCCCAGAGTGAATTGGCAGAAAAAACTGTATATGAGATATTGACCAAAATATGAGGCAAAAATGTGGACAACCTGCAAATATCTGTACACTTGAGAGGTCTGACACTGCCATATTTGAATAGTTAAGAGCCTAGACATAGTAACAGTGACTGAGTTACAGGGATGCCCCACAGACTCCCTGTGAAATGTACAAACAGTAGGCAGAAAGGTGTTACAACACATGCAATGGTAACTATGAAGTACTGAAAGTATGCACCACTTGCATGGCAGAAATAGTGTAGTAATACATATGCTCATGCTATCCCACAGTCACAACTGCAGAATACCAGACAATTTAATGGGTGTACCCCACTGATATGTACCATTCCATGAGGCAGATAAAAGATGCACCTGAGAGTCTCTGGGGCCTGCTCAGCAGCATACTCAAATACCCTAATAGATGTCAAGGACCACACCATGGCCAGACCACACTGCATGCAGTAACACCCTAGCAGATATAGCAAGCATTCCAAGGTGTGAATGCACATGGAAATTAGGGAAGCCACAGCAACACATTACAGTCAAGACACCTAGCAGGCATACAAGTAGTGAATGTAAAGGGAAAATATTGAAGCCATAGCAACAAAGTGCAAGAGCCACTGCTATATACCAGTTACACTACATGTCCCACAGGAAAGCACACACACCCACATTAACAGTAGTAGTAATCTTAGGTGTCAGTGTACATACACACTTAGTACAGGAAACTGGAGAAATAAATAGAGAAATGTTAATCTACAACACAGCCAGAAATATGAGAGGGATACTAACCTTTACACTCACAGAACAGTGTCCACAGCATACCAGCATGGTCCCTGCCCTTAAACTCTGAAAGGGCTACGCCTATCTCACATACCTTTTTATAGCACTGTCCTGGAATCACAGTGAGAACTGCAATCAGTACACAACTGGCTGCATGCAATTATTAAATGCTGGCTAACAATTGCTGCAGAGGCCATCACATGGACATATGCAGATACTTACAAAAGCAAGCTGTACTCCCAGTCCACACATGCAATACTTTCATTGCACCCTGTGGAGGTAGGGAGAGACAGAGAGAGAGAGAGAGAGAGAGAGAGAAAAAAAACATACACAAACAAAACCAGTCATCAACAACCACTGTAAAGCTGACAACTGGCAACTGGAGCAGCAGGACACCAAACCAGATGGCAACACAAGCAGCTGTGACAAACACAGGTAATGTAAAGTAATACTTTAAAAGTCTACATACTGTGAACCCTCCATATGTGTCATTGGTCTGTATCCATATGTATATGAAGATGTGCATAGGGCAGGGGACATACAGCAACTATCAGTGAAGGCTGTACATACATATGTATGTGAGGGCATCTATGTGCACATATCAATGTAGGTTGAATGTAGGTTGTAGTGCAATGTACAAATTAGGTTTCACAGTTATGTATGTTTAGGAGTATGTTAGTGTGTGTATACAGTTTTGTAAACAAACATGTTGATATACCTATCTATCATATGGATATGTATGTATGTCAATATATGTATGTATGTATATATATATATATATATATATATATATATATATATATATATATAAAATATGCATATATGTATACATACATAGAGAGGGAGGTAGGAATACATAGACAGATGTAGCTAGATAGAATATGTACAAACATATATATGTAATACACACATACAGATATAGATATATGTAGATACATATACATAGACAGACAGATCTGACTATCTACAGATATGACTGTATATGACGATCTCACACTCCCCCTGTCCCACCCCCTCTGTCACTCTCACCCCCTCTGTCACACACCGCCTTCATATCTATAGCAATATATGTACATCGATATATATATATGTGTATATGTATACAGACATATATATATATATATATATATATATATATATATATATATATATATAGACATATATATATATATATATATATATATATATATATATATATATATATACACACACATATATATCTATATACATATATATATATATATATATATATATATATATATATATATATATATATAGAGAGAGAGAGAGAGAGAGATGTATATATATTCTGAGTGAGGCACATGTGTACAGATGTAGTGCAACAGGTGCCTGGTGACAAAGGCATGGAGTGAACACCAGTGTCAAAACTGGAGTACCATACCCCATTTCAAATCACCTACACCAGTAACCACCAGATATGTGACTGGCTGCCCACCACTGCATGTGTCAGGGGTGAACAGGGTCATAAATGTGTACAATAGTCCCCCAATGATATTCACAGTGGCACACTATTCCTGGAATACCTGCACATGGTATGTGTCAGCAGACATGGTGTGTCAGCTATGGACATGTAGGTCAGTGTACCCCTCCACACCACACAATGGCTGCCACGGTATGTACCTCACATGACAGCTACAGATATGGAGAAGGACACAGTGACATGTACAACACTGTGACAATGCACTCAAACACATTACCAATGCACAGTGACTGACAACACCACAGAGTACACACATACTACCCACATAGAGGTTACCACTCCTGGATTTACATACTTAAGTCACACCCATGACAGATGTCCAATAACCATAGTAACACCTCACACCATCCACAACCTAAATGACTGCTGTGTGTCATCCGTGACACTGCAGTAGAGCACATGGCGGAGGTACAGGTTCCTACCCACAGATAAGACATACCTTGCAATAAACCACACAGCATTAAGAAGCAAGACTCCCCATGAGTACATGCCACACATACCCCTGCTGAATGTTAGTCAGATAGGTAATATGCCATATGAGTCACCCTGTGTAACTGTTTGACAGGAGCAGGTACCATCACATCACATGTGTCACAATGGTCAGGGTAGCAGAACAGTATGCTGCTGTAGTCCCAGGGGCAATAGCTTATTGTATTGTATTGTATTGTAATGTATTGTATTGTGTTGTATTGTATTGGTATGTAGAGGTGCCTCCTTCGTGGAGTGGAACCACTGCTGCTGTACGCCAGTGTACAGGTACATATCCTGTAGTCAGGCTAGTGTTACATAGCACTTCTATATGTGTGTTTAGCTCCTCTTGGAGTTCATGTAGCATGCAACCGGGGATACCATCAGGTCCCATTCATGTTGTGTTTACTACTTTTCTGAGGGCGGCTCTCACCTGGACATCTGTGATGACAGGGAGGTTACAGTCAGCTGGGATAAGTAGTTTGGGGGAGAGGGAGGGGGGAAACTTGCACTGAACCTGTCTGCCACAATGTTGCCAATATCTGTGGGTTCAGTGAATTATATGTTGCTGTGTACTAACTATGAGCATATTGGAGGGTTTCTGACCAGGTTGCTAACATAACTGAAGAAGGCCTTGTGGTCATCTGTAGTGTCCCCGTTGATTTCCCTCTCAAAGTTGCCCATGGATGTTTGTATGAGAGAAAATAGCTCCTTACTAGTGCTGATCAGACATGCCTTCCCTTTATGGAATTATGCTCTGTCTTGCAGTAGCTTCCATCTTTTGTTATACAATCTGTCTATGGCTGGGTTCCACCAGACAGGATGCTTTCCCTTTGTGGAGAGTGTCTTGGTCTTATATGGAATTGCATGATCCATGCATTCTCGGAGATGTCCGTAGAAATCATTTGTGAAGGGGTCAGCATTGTGGGTTGTGTCTTCCATTGGCCCAGTGGGCTTAAAGGATACAATGTCAGTGTTATGAAGTGTAAAGTTTGCATTTGAAATGTTATTCACTGTAGTTGTGTGTGCTGGTGGTGGAGGTGGAATATGTATATCCAGGGCAATTAGTATGTGGTCAGCTCACAGTAGTTGATGATGTACCCCATACAGTACCTCGATACAAACCCCCAGAGTGAGGAGGTGCTTTGGACCTGAATCAGTGTTCTGACTGCTGGGGTTTGGTAGTATGTCATATGGAGTGTGCCAGGTACTGTTGCACAGTTGTTGGCTGAGCACTGATACCTGGCCATTTACATGTGCATCCACCAATAGACAGACAGATGCTATATATGTGAGATATGTTGTATCACAACAGTCGAGTAGCATGTGTAGTATGTGTGCCAAATTCTGCTGACATATTTTGCTGATATCATGTTATTTCCTTTTTCAGGACCATGGCTCACCAGCGCAATCCAGCGTACTCTGCAGCTGAGGATGAGGAGATACACCAGAGCCTGGTGCGGGATTATGCAATACTCTTTTCTCGCACCAGCCAGAATCAGCAGGAGAGGGCTGCACTGTGGCAAGACCTGGTCCATCGGGTAAATGACATAGGCACGCATAATAGGACATATGAGCAGGTACGACATCACTGCAGTGATTTAATCAGAAATGTCCATCAGCGTGCATCGGATATCCACAGGCAACAGACTGGAGGGACTACTCATAAGTGTTGTGGCTCCAGCCCGCCAACAACAACAACAGCAGCAGACCTGCATTATGATGGAGGCTGGAGCCACACAGCAGCAAGACTATGAGCGTGCAGGTAATATGCCATAATATGCCATATGTATAGTTGACTGTTGTGTACACTGGTAGTTAATGCATGTGTGAGGTGTGTCCTTGGTTTGTAGCTGTCATCATAGTATGTAATGTGCAAGTGTGATATTCTCAATATCAGCAGCTGACCTGTGAAAGGCGACTGTTGTACTACTGACCTGTATCATACTCAGTAACAATGGCACAGTTGTGCCCACTGACATTAATTTCCTCACTTCTGCAGGTCCCTCCGGTGTAACAGCAATGCAGCCTATCCATGCTGGTGAGTGTGTATTGACAATACCTTTAATAGTCTTGATAGTAATAGTAATATTAGGCCCACTGAGTAGTGCTTTGTGTATGCATGCAGGTGTGTCTGTGTCTGTGTGTTGATATCTCGCATACTGAGTAGTGTGCAAGTGTGCAACTGTGTGCGTGTGTGCATGTGTGCATGTGTGCATGTGTGCAGCTGTGCATGTGTGCACGTGTGCATGTGTGCATGTGTGCATGTGTGCATGTGTGCACATGTGCATGTGTGCACCTGTGCATGTGTGCATGTGTGCACGTGTGCATGTGTGCATCACTGATAACATTGTGTAGACATTGTAAACTGTGTTTCCTGTTTCCCTCCCACAGGTTCTGGTGCTGCTCTGGTGTCATGCAGCAGGGAACCTGAATCAGGTGCCACGGGTACTGATAATGATGACATCTGTGTAATGGCACAGGAAGGTATGCCAGGGTCCATCATTGGTCAGCCAATTGACAGTACACAGCTGTCAACCCCATCAATGCACACAGTTATCCTGCCAATACACCCTCTGTCACCAATGTCCATAGGTGATGGACAGGATACAGTGGGCATTGACCAGGGTAATGTGGTATCTGTGGCACATGCTTCCCCACACAGCAGCCATGGGCATGGCCCTGAGATGGTACCACACAGACAGATGTCCAGGGGTTCTCGTGGGAGCATCCGTGGGCATACTGCCCCTGTCAGGCATGCCCACAGAGATCTTACAACCTCAGCTATGTTTTGGGCTGTCATGCAGGCACAGTCACGTATGGAACGGTACACCAGACAGGGTCTGAGGGAGCTGACAGCATGTCTCACAGCCATGACTGACAGTATGCGTGACATTGCGGCTGCCATCCGTAATTTCATCGATGTCATAGACAGACATTGTGGGGACATATTAGATCGGTTCCACAACTACATGTCCATGAGCCAGGGCGATGGTGGATGGTTGAGGCGTCGACGTGGGTGTATGCCAGCAACAGCAGCAGCTGGCAGTCATCGCGGATGACAACAGGGCCGCGGACGCCCCCATAGTGCCAGCAATGCTGGGTCTGTGCTGTCAGCAGACCGCCCCAGGAGACCACGTGCACGTGGCTCTGGACAGGCCTGACAGGGATCTGTGTCCAGTCAATGAACACCTGCTTCTGATGACAGTACCCAGTCTGGATTGGCACTGGATACGTTCCGTAGTACCCCTGCAAGGCACAGGTACGGTGTCTGTGGCCACAGACACTGATCTGTATGACCTGGCAGGTACCGTCTGTGGCTGTCCACAAACACCAGTATATGGCAACCATGAGGTGGAACTGTGTGCATCCATACACACATGCGAATTGACAACACCTAGGGCTACTGCATACACGCACACACTGCATCAACATTGCCCCACCTTGTACTGCTGTCCCTCACCAACACACATACACATACATGTCAATTGGTGGTATCGGTGGCTGACTCAGGCATACCAAGTTCACACCCTGTGCGTATGATGAAACTGTGCCACCTCCTGCAATCTGTAACATCAGTGCAGGTACGGTTAACATGTTGCTGATGTGCAGGGTGACTACATAGACGTGTAGTAATAGTATCTTGTTGTTAACAGTACTGTGTGCTGATATAATTGTGGGTATATCCCAGCATGCCTGATGCAGTAAGGGTATGATTGTCTTGTACTGTTGTCTACACCCATGGTAAGTACCATAGTGTATCATCTGCACATGTTGGCATACTGGTGGTAAGGATGTCAACAGAAGGCTACATACATAGGTAGCACAGGGGATAAGGTAATGAAAGTATTAATACGCAATGATGGACATGTAAACTGCAAGTGGCATGATGCCCACACTGGACTCTGCAATGCGGATGTTTGAGGATGTTGATATGTGTGCAGTACTACACGACTGGTACAGGACACACAGGAGCACCCTAGCACTGCAAGCTCACATCTCATACCATGCTAGACAGCCCCAACACACAAAACTAACTTTCACAGGAGGGAGAGTCCCCATAAATGTCAGGGATGCTGTGGTGGCAGGACAGGTAGCATACATCCTACTAAGTATGGAACCACTGAGTGAAGGCTCAGTGTCTGTTATTTGACATGTGTATTACTGCAGGTATGAGCACCTGGGTTTCCATCCAGTTATTGTACATCCTGACGGTATATGGTCCGTACACTTGTGTGTGCTGAGACTGGACCCTAGCCATCTGACCTGTGTATTTCCATGTACATGTGTATAGTGCCTGCATATTTGCACTGTTACCTACTGGAAGTGGTACAGCTTGTTTGTTGTACAATGGACTACATGCAGCCCTGCTTACTGTAGCTTTGTTTGCATGCATGTTTGCTTGCAGTTACCCTGGAACACTGATCCCACCTGCAATGCAGAGTTACAGAGCTTCTGTGGACTCCTAGTGACATCTGCATAGCTTACTATATGTATGTCCATGTCTCACTTGACAGAACGTCACTGTTTGTCCTGTTCACATGTACGTTGCCTTTGACACATTGCATATGACTTACCTGGCATTTGTCCACGTGAGCAGTCATATATGCCAGTGCTAACTAATCACAGGCACTACACCCTCACATACTCACCTTCTGTACCTTGTTCCCCATTGGCCCTATGTGCTGTTAATCACCATGGCAATCACAATACTATGGTAGCATGTGCAAAGGTCACTTGTCAGTCACCTCTATGGTACAGTTGTGGAATATGTGGGTCATGTGGCAATGTCACAGCTGCCACATGTACACAGTCAACCCTCTCCCCTACACATGGACGTACAACACATGTATGAGATGCAACCACATAGCCAAACTAGGGACTAAGCACTCTGAACCCAGTACTGGCATAACCTGTCAGGTGGCATGAAATACTACAGTGACTACAATACCAGTCTGATGTAGACCTACACTGACAGCAATCCAAACACGTGAACACACTGGGCCATTCGTGGAGCCTCAGAATAGCATCCTGCCTGAGCAGCAGACACCTCTGCAGCTGGAACACAGGCATACGTTAAGCCAGAACACAGCACATGCAACACATAGCACACAAATTCTGTGTGCCAAACAGTCACAGCCTGTACGGCTAGACAACACACCTGCTACAGTTGTGTTAGGTACCTTTATTGTCTGGTACAGTGAGGTCCCGCTCACCAGGCTGGACAAGGTGAACGTCACATTGATATGCCTGTGGGGCACTATGGTCCACCACATAACACAAGCATACAGGTCAGTCAGAGGCATGGACACATATGACTCAGTCATTGTCCATGCCACTATGGCTGACCTGTGATGTACCTCCCTGGACTACATGATAGGGAACGTGGAAGGGCTCTCTGAGCATGTGGCACAGGCTGGTATGACCCTGACCTTGGTTGGCATCATACTGTCACCAGGAATGCTGATGTATTACTGAATGCTGATGAATTACTGTAGCTACAACACCCTAGCTGAAAGGTTCCTAGCATGTAGTCACTGCATTGCTATGGAACAACTTGTTACCACTCACCACAACAGGTGAAAATATGCAGCACCTGTTCATCAACAACATGTAGACTATATGCTCTAGACCAGATGTGTATCCCTCGCTGCTAGGATGATACCATATACATCTCACACTGTGTATACACATACCACATGCAGCACCTGCACAGAAGACCACAGTCATAATGTTATCCAGTGCAAATACCATGTATTCACATGTGGCAGGCGTCAGACATGGGAACTATTGAAGGTCACAGGTACATATGTGTATTTGGAACACACCTACATCATCTGTGCCCATTGCCATTACTGGTTTAATCGATGTCATGCATTATTGTGAACAACAACCCACACACATGGGCATTCTGTGTGACAAAAACACACGTGGCATGTGTGGAATTCAAAGCCATAACTAACTGTGCTATGACAGTAGTGAGAGACACAGTAGCAGAGCATGCTAATTGCATTACTGGGAGATTTGCCCTCTTCTGCTGTACTTGTAGGGTGCTGACATCATCTCTGTGTAGAGATCGGAATATGCAGCAGCAGCAGGTGTGTTGTACTGGTTGGCAAAAGGGTCAGTTCTTTCACACACCCTATTTCCAACCCACCCACCCACCCACCCACTTGCCATTTGCAGGATTCAAACCCCTACCTATCTATGTTATGAAACACAAGATGGACGCATTAGCGGAGTGATCTATTCACATTACTGGGAGGTTTCCCTTCTCCTGCTGTACTTATAGGGTGCTGACATCATCAGTGTTTAGAAAGGGGAATGTGCATCCTGTAGTGTGTTCTCCTAGTTGCCAAAAGGGACATTTCTTTCATACAGAATTGCACACACACTAACCCCCCTCCACACACACTGAGCATTTGCAGGATTCAAACCCCTACCAAACTATGTAATGATACTCGAGACGGACGTATTAGCAGAGCGCGCTAGTAGCATTACTGGGAGACATTCCTTCTCCGGCTGTACTTATAGGGTGCTGACATCATCAGTGTTTAGAAAGGGGAATGTGCATCCTGTAGTGTGTTTTCCCAGTTGCCAAAAGGGACATATCCCTCACGCAGACTTGCACACACACCAACGCCGCTCACCCACACACTGTGCATTTGCAGGATTCAAACCCCTACCTAACTATATTATGACACTTGAGGGAGATGCATTAGCAGAGCGCACTATCCGAATTACTGGGCATCCATTTTGCACCTGCAGTATTTATAGGGTGCTGACATCATTATTTCTACAGAGGTATGTACATCTAGTACTACCTGTCAGGTGGGGGATAGCATATATATGCATTTGCAGCCACCTACTTCAGGGTCAGATATGCACATCGCACTGGCAGGTTATGTTCTATACCATGCTTCGTGACCACAGGACCTGTAACACGCAACACAACCAGTTTGATCCACCCCTCCCACATCCAGGACACACACTTTGCTTCCCTGGGAAGAGTGCCAAGATATGCAGGTGTTCACATACACCATTCCAGTTGTTAATGTCAGGTACAGGTATATTGTGTGCGGGAACTACTCAGGCCTCTACAACATTACCCTACAGCCACTACAATTTGTGAGTCCATGTGCTATGGCAGAACCACTCACCACAGCCACAAGGGGGAATACATATTGCACCTAACCATCTGCAACATGGGTACTCACTGTTCCACACCAGAGGTAGACCACCATTGTTGATATCTGACCATACCCACCTTTCCCTGGACATCCATATCCCATCCCCACCCCCAGGCAAGGTTGTCACTGCAAACAAAGTGTATTCATCAAAAGCAGACTTTACACTTGTGAAGACTGGTGTGGAAGACTTCAAAGGACCCATGCTGGGGGAGTATACAGGCCACTCTGCATAATCCTTGACAATTGCATTCTATGAGCATGTGGAATGTTTGCATTGATCATGCTATCCTAAATATACCCATGACTCCTCCACAACAGGACACCTGTCAGGTGTACACCAGCCATATATGAGCTGTTCAACAGACAGAGTGAGCTAATACATTGCACAGCACTAGCCCACAGAGGGAGGACATCTCTGAACAGTACTGGCATGACACTTCAATCCCTCATAATCATCACGACAAAGTGTTGACAGTGAAATTGTCCAGACAATGCAGATAAGGCTCCCCTCAGTCTGTTATTGACGCCCACTTACTGTTAGAGGTCCTCGCCAACCCTCTTCCAGCACACACCAACAACATGGATGTGGCTTAGAAAATTCAACCCCTGGGATCTCCACTGTGTCCCTGCTTGATGGAGACACAGCACACTAGCCTCACATGGTGCCTTATGTGACCTACTTTACAGTGGCACAGTAGCCTACTGTACTGGGGAGGCAGACGCCAAGCACACTCTGGCTAAGCTGTCATTCCCTAGGGCAAACAGCCTAGTGTTGACCTCTACACCCATATGTTTAATTGTCAGATGCACAATATTTGTTGCTGATAGACTGTTTGCAGGTCTTTATTGCCATAGCATTCCCTGTTTCTATGAACAACTTGTGTATCTGTGGAAGATGTTTGAATATGAGAGGGATCCACTATATCACTTATGTCTCTGTAGTCATTTAACTGTGTGCACTGGGCAGATTGCTGTAATGTGGTTGGTTCCTGGAATAACACGCATAAATACCAGATATGTGTGGCCAACTGCTAAACTGAGATTTGGCCTAAGTGTGTGAGCATGCCCAGTTCAGGCTTTCCATGGCATGTTGTCTGACATATGTCTCATTTATCAAAGTGTGCGAGCATGCCCAGTGTGAGCTTTCCATATGTTGAACTTTGCAGCCCACCACATTTGTGGATGAGTGTGAACTTCAACAATATCTCACGTTTATGGTTGTGTGTTGTGTGTCATGTTGTGTAGTTACTGTCCAACTGCTTTGTGTCTGAACACAACAGGGATTATACTGTGCCTGCAGGGTTTGCATGGGATACTTTGCATACAGTTGTCAACATCCTTTCATACTGACCTAACACTGTTGTGCCGTATAGTGTACTGGTTCAGTACTTTCACTGTGGTGGACAGTATCCTGGGCTTTAATCCTATCACTGCTTTACATTTTCATAGTGACCACAACAGCCTGGTTAGGGGCCAGTTGTGCACATCTGACCATGTTGCATTATGTTCAGATATGAACTACTTAAACCAGGCTTGTCCAACATTGGTAGTGTATTCCACAACATAGGTGTACATTGGCAAACACTAGCGATGTGCCCTAAGCCATTTCTAATGCTAGTCGAAGAGTGTGTTTGTCCTTCGACACACATTGTAAGTGGAGTTTGCCATGACATATGTCATGGTTAGTATACTGTGTCTCCGTCTACCCGTGACATAACAGTGATACCCAGGGTAAACCTACCATCTCCGATCCACTCATCAAGATTCCTCTTGAGGAGAGTCGATGAGTGACTCTCTGGCTAACCTGTACTGGGAGTTTACTCAAGAGTGGGGGTGGCTTCTGTGTTATGGATCATTCAGTACAGCTTGTCCTATGTATGTCAGTGCTGGGGTTCAGGTCTCTCATGTGCATGGCTCACTGCCATTCAGATTGTACAAGGTGCAGCATGTTCATTGATTCCAGCTTGGACATGGCTTTATACATCAGGCACATATTGCCTCTGGGTGGGCAGTATGGCAGTGTGTGGAGCTGCAGTTTGTTTAATCAGGCAACACATGGCATCTGTTCAAGCTCTTTGATACTCCTGGTGAGGTACTTTTGGGGACTTTACAGTTGATGGAGGTGTCTGCTGAGGTACATCCCACAGGGGCTATTGTAGTCAATTGTAATGCTGATGAAGGATGACTGCAGAGCCACAATGACCTCCCCTTATCTAGATCTGACAACCATCATGATTAGGTGGGTATATGGTATGTTTCTGTAACCACTACAGCCACATGCTTGTCCAATGCAGGATATCTATCAACTTGTGTCCCCAGGTCTCTCATTACATGTTAAGTACTTAATGGGTTAACACCTATGTGGTAATTGGTGGGCACTTACTGTATATCCACAGGGGTTGACTATACACTTTTCTGCAATTAGCTTGCTAACATGGCTATGGCACCAGTTGTCTGTTTCTATGTGGCCCTTTTGTGGGATGCTTGTGTCAGCTGGAGGGTCAGATATGGTGGCCAGTTTGTAGTCCTCTGCAAACATGTTCAGACACAGTCCTTCCATGTTGGCCTGTACCTATGGGACATATATACCAAACGAGGGAGGTCTCAGGACCAAGCCTTGTGGGATGCCAGTTATATCTGGTTTGTAGTCTGACATGGCTGCAGCATGTCTGACCATGTCAGTTCTGTCCTTGGTATGGTTTGCAACCCCTTTACTGACATAGGGGTTTATATTTAAGCTGGTGAGCTTATCTATAATGAACACGTGGGGTATTGTATGGAAGCCTTTGCAAGGTCCAGCTACGCTGTGTGGACCACATTGCCCTCATCAATGACCTTAATGACTGTTTCAAATGAGTCAAACATGTTTAAGGGGCAGGATCTGCACTTAAGAAAGCCACACTGGGTAGGGTCTGGTGTCAGTAGGTCCCCAATATCTTTATGTCTGCGGTACATGCTGATCCTTTCCATAGCTGTGCAGACCAAGGTTGTCAGGATTCTGGGGTGGTAGTTTGCAGTATCCATTCAGGCAACACCTTTGTTGAGAAGGACCACTGTTGTTGTACACTGCTCTTTGGGTACATATCTTGTGGTAAGGCTGACATTGAGCAGTAGTGTGATTTGGCATTCCATTCTTCTTGGAGTCCATGTTGGACTCAGCCCAGGACACCATCTCATACCATTGCTGCTGTGTGTTTTGCTTTGTAGATGCTGGCTGTTACCTCAGCATCTGCAATGTCAGGGGGCCAGCAGTCTGCTGGGATAGATATTTTGCATTCTGGGGGGGGGGGGGTTTGCACTGCACCTGTCAGGTTGGGTGTTGGCAATATGTGTGTGTGTTTGGTATGTTGTTTGTAATATTTGAGTGATTCAGAGCATATCTGTGAATTCCCAACAAGGTTCCTACCATCAGTTAAGAAAGCCTTGTGATTATCCTTAGTGTCCTGTACAATTTGTATCTTCATAGGTTCATAGGTTCATACTAGGCTATCCACCCTAGGGCATTTATAAGCCTAGCCAGAGTGTGTGTGGCCACCCCTTGCTATGTGAATATTATGGCCATTTATGATTTACTTTACTGTGCCTCTGTCTGGACGTGACACAGTGAAGACCCCCAGTGTACATCTACGATCATCCATCCACTTGGCAGGATTCCTGTTGAAGAGTGTCAGTGAGGGGCTCTGCCTAACATGGAGTGGAATTCTGTTCCAGGGTGTAGGGAGCCTCTGGGTTATGTATCTGTCCCTCCAGCACATCCTATTTCATTATGTGTTGAGGTTGACATCTCTCACTCTCACAGCTCCGATGGCTTTGGGTTTTCTGGGGTGGAGCATGTCCATTACTCCTGTGTTGGACATGGCCTTGTACAACAGGTGTGCAACGCCTCTGTGTAGGCAGTATGTGACTGCATTCAGCTGGGGTGTCTACAGCCAGGCAGAATATGACATATATTTGAGACCCTTTATCCTCTTGGTGAGGTACCTTTGAGGTCTTTCTAACTGCTGCAGGTGTCAGGTAAGGTACATCCCAAATGAGGCATTGTACTAAATTATGGGTCTGATAAGAGAACAGCATAGGGGCACAATGACCTCTGTTGACGTAGATGTGAATCCTTTCATGATACGGTGTCCAATATAGACAGTCTTCCTAGACACATTGGCAATGTGAGTGTCACATAACAGGTTACTGTCCACTTGTGTCCCTAGGTCCCTGATTACTCCTTCCATACATAATGGTTTACCACCTATGTGGTAATTTTTGAGTACCTTGTATGGTATTTGGTGAGACATTCATACTGTCCAGTGTCTTCAGGACAGCTAGGTGGGGTTCCTGTGTGTGAGAGTGTGGTCTGTAGCATGCTACAGACTGTACAGCAGTTTTGCCTACGGTTAGTTGCACATGGGTGGTCTCCGATGCTTCGTGCATTGTCAGTTACCTGGACGTATGGGTGTCTGTGCTGAATATGGATACTCCCCCTCCTTTTATGTTTTGGTCCAGGTTTTGGGGCCATAATGCATGATATGAGGTATAACCTGGTAGTGCTGGTGTGCTGTCAGGAGGCTTGCTGCAGGTTTCTGTCACTGCACGGATATCAATGTTCTCCATACTGGGGAGGGCCTTGGGAGCAATCATATTGAGGTTTACACGTCTGGCATTGGTCAGCATTACCCTTATGTTTCTTTCCACTTATGTTTTCTAGGGTGGTGGGTTAGTCTTTTCAGCCTTGCCTACGAAAGGCTCTATGGAGGTGGCAAAAGCCTTATCCAATATCCAGATGCCCAGGGGTAACAGGTGCAAGCCATCCCTGGAACAGCAGCGTGGCTTGTCAAGCATGACATCCCAAGCAGACAGACATTGGATCTCCTTGGAATGACACCAGTAATTGTGCCACTTGTTAAAGCTGGTCATTCTGTGTTTGTACTGTGGCATCATTCTTGGTGAGGGTAGGATGCTGCAAACGGTCAGTGTCATACCGGCCTGGACTACATAATCGTAGAGCTCATCTATGTCTCTTTTCATGTAGTCAGGGGAGGTACATCTCAGGTCATTCACGCCAGCATGGACAATGACTGCATCATATTTCTCCTTGCTTTGGGGTGACCTGCGTACTTGTGTTATGTGGCGTATTGTAGCAGCCTACAGGCAGCTTACTGTACCCTTTCCCTTGTTCAGTCTGGTGAGTGGGACAGCAGTGTGTCTGACTATGGAGTCACCTATTACAACTGTATCAGGCATGTTGTTTCTCCTTCTGGCCTGTGACTGTTTGGCACACCAGCTTTGTGTACTATGTGTTGCATGTGCTATGTTTGGAGGTTGTGGTTGCTTGGGTGTCTGCTTTGGAGGCCTCTGTTGATGTGGTGTGTTTGTAATTAGGGCCTCCGGGAATGTTTTTCTGTGTTTATGTCTTTGGTTTGCAGTTGTGATAGGTCTATGTGGGACTGGGTTTGTGGTGTGTGTGGTTACCTTCTCCTCCTGACTAGTTTTGACAGTACTGAGTTGAGGGAGCTCAGCCTCCGGTTTGGATAAATGGTTGCATCTCTCACATATATTTGTATTTCTTGGGGGGAGTTGAGGGTTGTCTGTGTTCTTGGGGCAGGTGTAACATTGCCTCAAGATTCACAGATTCAGCTTGTTGTAGCTGGCCTTAGTGGATTGTATGTGTGGACATATTTTATGGCCATACTATTGATCAGTGATTACTTCCCTTTTTATGTTTGCTCTATCATGTAGTAGCTTCCTCATTCTCTTGCATTGTTTGGTAATGCCTGTATAACAGGTTCTGAGGTGTGGCCCATATTTTGCACCTGCACAGGGCCTTTAATGGATTCCACATCAGTTTGGAGGAGTGCAACTTTTGCTTTACACATGTTTTTCACTGTGGTTTTCTGGCCAGGGACTGTGGTCAGGATGTGTATATCCGGTGTGATTACTCTATGGTCTGGTCTTACCAGTGAGGGATACACTTCTCATCTTGCCATCCAGTAACCATGTTGCTGATTATCACATCCAGTATGCTTATCCCTCTTGTGGGAGTGGTACATTGTTCCTGGGCATTTTGGTTTATGGATTCTAGGAACTTTTGTCCTACAGTGTTGGAGCTAGTATAATGCTCCAAGTCTATGTCTGGGAATTTTCAGTCACCCAATATAATGTGGTTTGGAGGGCTTGATATATTCATGTATTCCAACATAGGCCAAGTGCAGTTCCTGGTGTTAGGACGGTAGTCTGTAGCAGGCTATAAACTGGGAGGCAGTTTTAGCCACTGTTACTTGACCATGGCTAGTCCATGCTGCTTCTTGTTGTGGTATCAACATGGGGGTGTGGTTATCCTTGACAATTATTGCTAGTCACCCTCCTTTTGTAGCTTGTTCCATGTTTTGAGGCTGTACAGCACAGTATGAGGTGTAACCTGGTAGTGTTAGGGTGCTGTTGTGAGCCTTGACCCAGTTTTCTGTTACAGGACAGATATCAACATTCTCCATACTGGGGGAGTTTAGACTGCATGCATCTTGCTGTTTAGACTTCTGGCATTGGGTAGCATTACATCTAGGTTCTTATCCCTTGTGATACCTATGGAGGTGGGTTTGTGTTTTGAGCCTTACCTACTCAGGGCACACTGTGGGTAACAACAGCCTTTGCCAGTATCCATAAGGCCTGGACTGATAGGTGCACGCCACCCTTAGCAGGTGGAGCATCATGTCATGCTCAGCATGTCATCCCAGGCTGGCACACATTGGATCCCCTTTGACTAACTGCAATACTTCAGCCATTTATTGCAATTGATTATCTCATCGTCATATTGTGGCATCATGCTTGGTGAGGGTAGGATGTTAGTCAGGGTCATCAAGTGTACATGTACTACATGGTGTTATATTGCTTAACACATGGCATTCATGCTTCAGGTGGTGCTGCAGGGCTGCCTCTGTCGGATGCACATACTACACTCCCTGTACATGTTTGAGAGCAGGTTATGTCGTTTTAGGCATCCTTGTTATTATATGAGTGAGTCAGAGAGGGGTATCATTCCCAGGGTTCCTACTGAGCCAGTGTATGTGCTATGCGTTGCCTCTTTGCCAAGGCCAGGGCATACTGGGCACGCCTCCTTCTGCCTACTGGGGCAGGCTCAGGTTGTTCCTCCTCCGAGTCACGCTCTGCCTGTGATGGCCTTGGCAATGGTGGAGGGCTGTTTGGCCCGGCCCTATGCTGGTCCTGCTGCAGCTGTTTTCGCAAGATCATATTATGTAGCATAGCACATACCATGACAATTTGGGTACATGTAGTTGGTGAGTACTGCAAGGCTCCACCAGATGTGTCCAGACACCGGAACCGTGACTTGAGCAGCCCAAACACACGCTCTATTACATTACGTGTTTGTGCATGTGCCTCATTATGGCGTTCCTGTTCAGGTGTGTATGCGTTTCTGATGGGTGTCATCAGCCACTGCTCCAGTGCATAACCTGCATCCCCCACTAGGTGTCCATGTGGGATGTCCCCATTGGCAAATGTCTGGTACAGCTGCGTCAAATGCCAGATATGGGAATCATGGTAGCTCCCAGGGCAGCCAGCACACACATTCATTATTATGCCCTGTTTTGGTCTGCTGGTCCCTGCATTGTAAATCCATGTATTGCATATAACCCACATTTGTGGGTTTATAACCTTCATTTTTATGTTTTATATAGCGCAGCCCATTTGCGCGGGGCTGCGCTGCGTTTAAACATCGGCGTTTAAAAAAATTATTTATTTCTTATATTTGCATCAGGGTACCTTGCCAATGGCCACATATTTGGCCATTGGCATGCTGCCTGACACATATGCACCCTTTATTTGGAGCTGACATGGCTCCATTGTGTTTTTTGCAGAAACGTACTCAGTTGTCAACTGAGTACATTTCTGCAGCTAAAACGGCTCTTACACGGGCTGCTTTGGGCTTCCTGGATCGCTAATCTACCTCATTTGCATGCCTTTCAGCTGCAAGTGAGGGGATTAGCATATCCACGCCCACTCCGTGTAAGAGACGTTTTAGCTGGTCTCTTACATGGACTTTCGGGCTGTTCCTGGATCGCGAGGGCTGCATGGAGTCTTACACTACTCTTAGACTCCGTGCAAGCCTTCGTGAATCCTGCCCATTCTCTGCAATAGCGAATGCATTATACATTGTGTAAAAAATTGACTTTTTTAAGATCACAACTCATTAATACTGAGTCATTATTTTTCATATTTAGGATCTAAAATTAGAATTATTAACAATTTCATTTCCTCTATTTAGATGTTCAGGTTCAAGTTCAAATTTTATTATACTACTTATTATCCAAGCAATGTACATCAAAAACTATCACACTTTTTTATGACTGAACAAATGCCCATAAAATGTAACAATTTACTAAAAAAACTTTCAAGGCAAATAAATAAATCTGAGGTTAAGACACAAAACAACACTGCTATTTTTTATTAACAATGTAACATAATAACTGTTGCAGCCACACATCAACACATTTTTTAAAACACCTGAGGTCAATATTTCCATGTTGGAGAAGCTAGGAGCAAACTACTAACTTTGCTCCACCAGAAAAAACATCTAGTTGTGGCAGACTGATTCCGAATTATAAATTCACCCAAAATATTCAAAAATGTGACACAGATGTAGAATTCACTGATTTATCCCAAACCAGTCATTAATGTCTTAGAGAATCACTGTCTGTAGAAACACTCACCAGAATAAATTGGTAAAACATATCTTTGTTTATAACAGCTTCTTTATCTAATCATTTTTATCCAACAAAACATGCCACTTTTCAGCATTGGTCTACTCACTAAAGCCACTTCTTGTAACAGGGAACTCCAAAAGGTACATTGGCTGAGTCACTTGATGCATCATGACCCCAACCCTTTCTATCATATAACCTTC